>NC_134405.1:56193873-56401373 GCF_038048845.1 Mixophyes fleayi | reverse complement strand
AGCGTAGGCATTACTAACTGTGCACACTGACTGCCACAGCAAGCGTAGGCATTACTAACTGTACACACTGACTGCCACAGCAAGCGTAGGCATTACTAACTGTACACACTGACTGCCACAGCAAGCGTAGGCATTACTAACTGTACACACTGACTGCCACAGCAAGCGTAGGTATTACTAACTGTACACACTGACTGTCAGAGCAAGCGTAGGCATTAGTAACTGTACACACTGACTGCCACAGCAAGCGTAGGCATTACTAACTGTACACACTGACTGCCACAGCAAGCGTAGGCATTACTAACTGTACACACTGACTGCCACAGCAAGCGTAGGCATTAGTAACTACACACTGACTGCCACAGCAAGCGTAGGCATTAGTAACTGTACACACTGACTGCCACAGCAAGCGTAGGCATTACTAACTGTACACAGTGACTGCCACAGCAAGCGTAGGCATTAGTAACTGTACACACTGACTGCCACAGCAAGCGTAGGCATTACTAACTGTACACACTGACTGCCACAGCAAGCGTAGGCATTACTAACTGTACACACTGACTGCCACAGCAAGCGTAGGCATTACTAACTGTACACACTGACTGCCACAGCAAGCGTAGGCATTAGTAACTGTACACACTGACTGCCACAGCAAGCGTAGGCATTACTAACTGTACACACTGACTGCCACAGCAAGCGTAGGCATTACTAACTGTGCACACTGACTGCCACAGCAAGCGTAGGCATTACTAACTGTACACACTGACTGCCACAGTAAGCGTAGGCATTACTAACTGTGCACACTGACTGCCACAGCAAGCGTAGGCATTAGTAACTGTGCACACTGACTGCCACAGCAAGCGTAGGCATTACTAACTGTGCACACTGACTGCCACAGCAAGCGTAGGCATTACTAACTGTGCACAGTTCATTCTAGCTGAAGGGAACGGTTTCTGTGGAAGATTGATAAATACACCTTATAATGTGCATTGTCAGGGTAGTTACAATTGATGTTCCACTGATACATTATATCATTGTGTTTCTCATACAGCCACGGTAGAAGCAGTTGAGGCTCAGGAAGGTAAGAGACATTTACTTATCCATAACAAGATTCTTGGTAACACAAGTTATAAGGTTTCCTTTACCCACTAATTTTAGCAGTAGTTAGTGGAACTAACACATGGGGGTGCTGTGGTGGTTTATAACTGACAGTGCAGAGGCGATATACCTTTATATCAGGTGCTTGTGGATCAGGACCCAAAATTGGGTTGTAATAGTAGGTCCCTATTACCCCCTTTTACAAACTGTTTTGAATTACTAACATAATTATTATATTTAATATGATTGTACCAGTACCTAGCTTCTTAAATGAAATTAACATTATTATGTTCATCATGAAGCCAATTATAAACTTTAAGAGAAACACTTTATTAATTCAGTACTGATCCATAGGTCCTGAGAGCGATTCCCTGACTCAATCTAGGTCCTAATTTATCCACATAGTCGTCCTCTGTCCAAAACTTCACAATGCATTTAAGAGTCCCCCGCCCTATTCAATAGTATCTTGTGATTTCATGACTTCAGCTGATCTTTGGTAGCTCTGGTGAGTCTGGATGGTCTATTACCATAATCTCATTCAGTTGTATGTTTACTTGCTCAGTTATTGTCCCTTATTCTGCCGCCATGTGTTGTCTGTAACTCCGCTCCTTCTCCACACAGCTGTCCGAGGCTTCTCTCCGCAGCACAAGATTCGCAGTTTTGAGGAAGCTCGAGGACTAGACCGAATCAATGAGCGCATGCCTCCTCGTCGCTCTTCTTCCCCTCAAGACCTCAACCTGAACTCCACCGACAAGAACAGTACCAACCGGAGCCAACAGTGACACAATCGCTAGCCCTGCCTGTACACCACTCTCCCACCACCTCCACCAACAATACGTTCTCGAGGGCAGGACTCTCAAACCAGGCTACATACACATTTACCAGGCTGCAGTGTGCACAGACACCAAGACACCATGATCATGTACACAGGTGGGGATATACACCCAGAACTGTACAGGTATGTGTATGAATATAGGCAGAGGGTCCATTCAGAAATCACATGACTTAAACACGCATTATGCATACACAGGTTTCCACACACAAATCCAGATAGAAACATGGACATACAGGAGTGGAGAACATGGATGTGCAGACACACACACACACACACACACTGTTTGTAAAACACAAGTTGTGAGCACACACACACACTGAGCTGGTCTGTCCTGCAGTTTGTACTCTCTCTTTGTAAATGTCATTTGCGTTCTATATATAAATATATATATATTTATACATGTGTAATATAAATACCCTGTTTTTTAATGTAGGGTTTGATAAGCGGCGGCAGCAGCTGCAGTCTTGTACCATATTATCAGGGTCAGTTCCCAGCCCCCTCCTGCAGAGCCACATGCACGACAACCAGGTAGAGACCTCCCTGTCCACATGGGCCAACACTGGGGACAGCTGGGGAGTCTGTCTCAGTATTTTGGTGCTAATCAGGGCTGAGTTTTTCACAGAAGCAAGAGGGTATATCCACTGCAATTCTGTTGCACGATGTAAGGGTCTGATAAGGTTCTGCGGCCTTCCTCTGAGAAATAGGGAGCCTGATTTTGCCCCTGTTCTGTAAATGAGACCTAGTGGGCCACCCTCCAAGCTCCCTCAAGACCATTGTATGGCATGTCTAGGACATCATCTACGCGATGACAACACAAACACACACAAATTACCCTCCATAGAGGGACTGTTACAGCTGCTGTGTACACACCATGTACTGCACAACTGATAATGCTACCTAGTGGATGGTTCTGCACTCTGAGTGCTCTGCGGAGGGTGGTGCTGTATACACAGAATGTACTGTGAGTGGTGGCTCTGCAGGGGCATTGCTGCTCTCTCAAGCACTAATGGTTATAATAGGGAGAGATCATGTTAATGTATTGTCTTTCTTAAGGGGGTGATGCTGCCCCCTGCACACTCCTGATCACTTCTCCGACTCTCAGTGACAGGGCACATCCATTATATTAGAGGAGTGCATCTAGGGCTTTCTACACAGGAAACCTTTGTACTACAAGGGCTTGAGGTGACACAATCGTTACTATGGCACCCAGATACTGTGCTACCCATCCTTTAAAGGCCAGGGACCAGTACTGCCATTGCAATAAGGCACTCAGCACCTGGGTTACCTTCACAGAATCTCATCCTTACATCTCCTGCAGGGTCTTTAAGGCACCAAGACGTGTGGTAACCCATCTTCTATGGTGCCTCGCCAGTGACACATAGCACAAGGGTTACATTTCTCTGCACCTATGTTCCAGATTTCTTTTGATGACCCAGTTGGGAGATGCGTCCGTTCTCTCTGTCTCCTCTTCATTCTTTCTTCTCTTCATTAAGTTTATTATTTGCTGAGTTGTCTTGTATTAAAAAAAGGAGAAAAATGTTTTTAAAAGTACATGCTGATTTTTTTTTTCACAAGAGATTGGGAGGAAGAAAACTGTTCAGATTAAACTGCAAAATAGTTAAATGAAGCGCGAGTTGTTGTTTTTTTGTTTCTGCCGGGGGCGTGTAGAGATGCTGTGAGAGGCTGACATTAGAATTGTATGGATATGCATGTTCTGTGTCGCAGTTTGTGCATGACATGTTATAGCTGTATGCATGGTGCCATCCTCTAGGTTGAACACATATTATTTGTAGCAACATTTATAAGGGGTTCCTGTATGCTATAACTAAAGTCACCCAATGATTCCTGCTTTACCTAAAACCAATACCCACCACTACCACACTACATGTGACTGAACTACATATACATTCCTTGTATCCTCACTAGTTATGAATAAATCATGCCAGCCTAACAGGGGATTAAGGGCATGTTTGTCTGTGGGTCATGTGCCTTCTATACTCCTGGGTTATGTAGAACACACAGGCTGCAGTTGTCGTAATTATACCCTTATCCAGTAGATGATTGACACACACAGACCGTGTTCTGTCACTTTACAGTGCTTCGTGTAAATGACATGTTTGCTGAAATGAAAAATCATCAATACAGTATTTTGTTTATGGTCATTAAAAAAGGTAAACTTTATTGCTGGTTCATGCAATACATTCACATCTTCTATCTGTTTAAAATAAGTTTCTTACAGTCAGATCAGATACTCAAACATTGTTAATAGATATTTCCCATGGATAACATTGCTATATGGGTAATGTTTAGATCAGGGGTGTCCAACCTTTTATCTTCCCTGGGCCACATTGGAAGACGACGAGTTGGTTTGGGCCGCACATAAAATACACTAACACTAGCTGATCATCCAAAAAAACATAGAAGACAGTTAACATATTAAACTTACTTGGAAATGAAGTTAGTAAGAGTTAGGAAACCTGTTGCAGAATCATGATTAAAGCAGTAGTCCCATTATCAGCTACAATTTAACTTACCTGCATCTGCCCCTTAGTGGGGTTCGGGGAATTAAATGCCCAAAACTTTTTTTTCCTCTCTTTCTGCACCCATGAATAATATTTTTTTATTGACCAGTTTGAAATGGTCACCGATATAGGTAGCATCAGGAGGACTAATAGAAATCTACAGAGATTTAAAGATAGGGTGGCTGGAAAAATGGCTCATGGAGCAGTCTCCGATGAGGGTAACAGTGGGTGATATTTTCACCCTACTCAGCACTGCACATTTAAAATGGTTTAAAAAATTAAAAATACAATCATCTCTTAGTATTTATATTAGATACATACAGAGAACACAGCTAGTTCATAATTGCATGGTGCAGAAAGTCCAAATTCAGAGTAACAATAAGATACTGGATAATCTTTCACTGCTGCTGATAGTTCAAGCGGGTGACTCCTCTGTACTGCGCTACGCAATGGATGTCGGGGTTTGATGACGTCACCCCCGACATTCACTGCGAGCGCCACACGGAGGAGGAGACCAGGGAGGGAGCCGGAGCGCCAGCTGACGTGACCGCAAGGTAAGTACTTTCTTTTTCTTTTTTATTTTGCAGGATTTTTTTTTCATTAACAGCGCTGCCCCCCTTGTCACAACCAAAACTGCTGGGCCACATTTACAGGCGTGCTGGGCCGCGGGTTGGACAACCCTGGTTTAGATGAAATAAGCAGCATGTAAGGTCCTGGCCGTATCTGTAATTCTTATCACTGGATAGTCCACATTTCTGTCATTCTCAGATTGCTCTATAGCAGTAATACAGAAACCTTAGCTGTCGTGTCCGATTGTTTCATATATGCCTCCCTATTGCACTGAAACACTGGAATTAGTTGTTAAACAATGGCAGCCAAGCATTCTAAATTGCTTCAGCTTTGCAAAAGCATTGCCATACATACATAGTACACCAATCCAAATAACAGAAAGCAGTGAATTAATAGTTTCATCATCATGATAATGTCTTCGACAGGTGGACTGTGTACCAGGAGCTGACCAGCAGCAACTAAAGCCAATCACTAGGGCATTCCTTTTCAGACTTTGCTTGCTCCTACTACCGATAAGACAGACATCTAGTTTACGTGTCACCCTGCTTCTGGTGGGCGCACACGGTCTCTGGGTCTTGCAGCATTCAGGTAGGTCCAATCTAATCAGTCCAGCCTGTTAGCTTCAGCAGTCTGACAGGAGCTTTAACTGCTGTCTATTCAGCCTCTGCTATCACAGTTGCTCATCTTCAGCCGCTCGTAGCTTCCAGACTTCCCAATACTCTGTACTCCTGGACAGTCCAGCAGCAGCATTAGTACCCTGGTAGCCATGTCCAGAGGACAGTCTCCCGATGCCTTTGGTCAGTGCGCTTATCCCTGCTTCAGTTCACTCAGTGACTGTTTCTGGGTACGGAACGGGAGCTCCTGTCTGGCTTCTCGGTGGCTCTTATCCAGGTGCTGGATAAGGACCAAGGTTCTGCCCATCTCTCTTCTGGACCACAGCTAGAGGTGGGTCTGCAGATAACTCAATGAAGGATCCTAGTCATTGCTGATGCAGTCAGTGATGGGACTGTCTATGGACTTACTTCCTCCAAGTTTCTCAATTCCGGGCTGACTGGCGCTTTCTCTGGAGTTGGATCGGCTGCTGCAAAATCTGGCACTTGGTGCACCTATGACAGTATAGGATCGGGCTTCCCAGAGTGGCTAAAGCATTTTGGAGAACATTTTATAGTAGAACATACAAAATATTACAGGGTATATAACAGACCTTTCTTGGTCTATGGGAATAACTGGGGTAGAGAAAGGAGTATAAAGTATCCTGGTCAGTCCATTCACTGGGAGTTGTGGTGTAGTTATGGCATTGGAAATTTAACTCCTCATACAATTATACATTGGGTAGCACAGTGGCTTAGTGGTTAGCACTTTTGTCCCACAGCGCTCGGGTCATGAGTTCAATTCCCGACCATGGCCTTATCTGTGTGGAGTTTGTATGTTCTACTGTGTTTGCATTGGTTTCCTCCGGGTGCTCCGGTTTCCCCCCACACTCCAAAAAAACATACTGGTAAGTTAATTGGCTGCTATCAAAATTGACCCTAGTCTCTCTCTCTCAGGGAATTTAGACTGTAAGCTCCAATGGGACAGGGACTGATATAAATGAGTTCTCTGTACAGCGCTGCGGAATCAGTGGCGCTATATAAATAAATGGTGATGATGCCAGGCTAACAACCAGCCCATCCTCCGCTGAATCCGCCCCTGATCTTACATAATATATAACCACCATTAAAAAAAATAAAAAAATATTCCCTCCTCCATCATGTTATTCAAAAGAAGGTTTCCTCCCCTCCACCTGGTTATTAAATATCAATGAAATGCAGAAAATCAAAGTTTAGGTTGTAACGTTCTTACCAGAGAAGACAATTGGAGCTACCACATCTCCCTGTTCACTACAAGTTGCCAGGGCTAAGTTAGACACAATTTTGTCTTGAAAACAAACCCATCACTTACAGGGACTGTAGGCTGCCATCCTGTGGGCTGAGCCAGTATTGAATGAAGCAGGTTGTTCAATAGTCAGCATTTTAGTTCACTGGAAACTACTGACATCACCAAGATATTTACAGAGTTCACCTTAAATATGAGAGTATTCATATAATTAGATTGATATAGATTTCCTTCACACATCTTTCTGTTCAGTGTCCCTAAACAAACTAACATGGCAGGAGAAACGCTGCAGAGAACACTGAGTGAGGGCCATTGTCCTATTAACATTGCTACAACATGTCTAATTCTGGCAGCAAGAAAAACAAAACTGGACTTCTGCAAAGTACTGAGCTGCTTAATTGCCATTAATGTTTTGGGAGCAACAAGGTTCCTTTCTCAACACAAACATTACTTACAAAAGCAGCTATTTATAATAGTAAGCGTTTTTCTGGTCATGTGAGCCACTACACCCAATCCTATTACGGAGCCCATGGCAACCTTATGTATGCATGAGCAAAGCTAAAAACTAACAGAAAAAACTAATTTCAAAGAGGTTAAACTCATATGGAAATGTAGATGTAACGAAACGCAAATAACTATATAAAGGATAATTGTACCACTGTATGGGAAGTACCCAATATCACTGAACTCATTATCACTGAATTGGGATTTTGTATAAAGCTGGAACGAACGTTCGAAAATAACAAACATCTGTTGAGGGAGTTTGTACTGTGCACTTTGTAGTATCTATGTGAGCACTCACTTGTCACTGTGTACGTTACATGATCCTATGGGAAATATGACCTTTGTATATTTTATGGCATCATATAGATAAACCTTAACATTATAACTGCCAGAGAAGTGTATAACTCGACAGCCCAAGGATCATCTGTTTCTCTGTATCAGGAAATCTTTAGCAAACAAGACTGCTGATCAGCAAATAATTCTTAGTGTTTAGCAGTAGCCAAATGGCCTAAAAAACACACAAATGACAGAAAATAGAGTTATAATTCATGAACTATAGAACAGAGGGAGCTCGCAAAATTATTTTCGGCAGTGATGCACATGGTCAGTAACAATACTCAGGTGTGGTATTTATTGAACACTGCTCAATTGGTATTAAGGAGCCTAATGTGTGCCAAGAAAACATTCCCCGCACCATTACACCACCACCAGCCTGCGCTGTTGAAACAAGGAAGGATGAGTTCAGGGGTTTATTTTCTTTACACCAAATTCTGACCCTACTATCTGCATGTTGCAGCAGAAATAGAGAACTTGCCTCTTACTAGATGTTTTTTTGCTTTCTCTGTAAATTCTAGATACTGTTGTGGGTGAAAATCAAAGGAGATCAGCAGTTTCTGAGATACTCAAACCGCCCCGTCTGCCACCAACAGTCATTCTACCGTCAAAGTCACTCAGATCACATTTATTCCCCATTCTGGTGTTTGGACTGAACCTCGTGACCATGTCTTAATGCTTTTATGCATTTGGTTGCTGCCACATGATTGGCTGAAAGTATCTTTCTGACTTCCAGATTTGTTTGCTTCCCTTGCCCTTGGATACAACATAAATTTGCTCTGTGCATACAACTATATCCAATGTACAGAGAGGAGTGGTGTCTTCTACGCGGGGAAAAGCAAATTAACATCTCGGCCTGGAAAATGTAAAGGCCTTGGTGCAAATTACACATGAAAGCAATAAAGATAAAACATTTTAGTGAACGTTGCAGTATGGCATGTTCACTGCATTAAAGTAATCAGAAGGTGTAACATCCTTATAACATACAGTTCTGCCTGTACTTATAATGCAACGTTACTTGATTATATGAGACTCAGCTGAAATGTTTTGGCAGATTGGTGACATGGTTTGGGCAAATCGGGTGTGTGATCTAATTTGTCCTGATTTTCCAATCGGTAATGGTATTTGGTAGTTATACCAAATTCTTCTTTGTTCCCTTGGATAATTCCATTAAGAACTTTTGTCAATCTATATTAGTGAGGTAAAGCACAAAGGAAGGAATAGTCATGACAATGAGTCCATAAAGGAGAAGACTATAGTCAGAGAAGTCTATTCTCTAGGCAGACTGCTTTATCTCCTCTCCCATGGGTACAGTAAAAATAAGCTTATCTCTCCTTATCTCTGCAATTTTATCTACACACAGATCTGTTGTCATGGCAACAATCTAAGAGCAACAGAAACAAATCTGCTCTGAAAATAGAATTGTCAAAATGTGGTCACCCCCTTTAATGTCTACTCTGTGCAAAAATATCACAATTTGTTAGTATGAAGTAGCTCAGAAACTGTGAAGGCAAATCACACATAGCTCTGTTATCCAACTTGGGTGTGGCTGTTTCTTGGGCAGGCAAATATATCGGTACAACAGGTTAGTTGTTCTTGGTGTAACATGCAGGAGAACTTCAACTATAACTACAGCATTAAGTGTTTTTTTCTTATTATATAATATTCTGCTTTTACACTGTTTGTCAAAGAATTGTATTGTTAGTCTGATGGTTGGAGGTTATTAGCAGGGCCGTCTTTCCCATTGGGCACAATGGGCAGGTGCCCGGGGGCTCTGCAGCCCAGGGGGGCCCGTCAGAGGCAGCGCAAGAGAGAAAAAAAAAACCTGACAAAAAAAAAAAGATGAAAATACTTACCTCGCGGTCAGCTGGCGATCCGGCTCCCTCCCTGGTCTCCTCCTCCATGCGGCGCTCACAGTGCATGTCAGGCGTGATGTCATCACACCCGCCCGACATCCATTGCGGAGCGAGACGGAGGAGGAGACCAGGGAGGGAGCCGGATCGCCAGCTGACCGCGAGGTAAGTATTTTCATCTTTTTTTTTTTTTTCTCTTGCGCTGCCTCTGACGGGCCCCCCTGGGCTGCAGGGCCCATACATATAATCATTCTTTATATATATATATATATATATATATATATATATATATATATATATATATATATATAAATGTATATATAGGGGCCCCGGTGCACTGCTTTGCCCGGGGGCCCAAAATGTTGTTAAGAGGGCCATGGTTATTAGAGGTTGATTCAAATCGCTGATCGCATGTGTCTGTTACCCATACACAATCAGTGTGTATTTGTAACAGGGACAGATAGTTGGCACTTCAGAAGTAGTTTAAGATAGGATTCCACAGACCAGGTGGTATGGTACGTAGAGAGGCAAAGGTTATCCCAGGAGTGTTGGAATTAAACATGGGACAACGGGGTTAAGACTGTATAAACTTGTGGGTTTATTCTTTTTGCTTGTTGCATAAGGTTTTACAACAGCGGCAGATAAGTAGTAGTGTAGAGAAGTAATCATCATCATCATCAGCTATTTAGTGTCACTAATTCCGCAGCGCTGTACAGATACTCACATCAGTCCCTGCCCCATTGGAGCTTACAGTCTAAATTCCTTAACATATACACACACAGACTGAGAGAGCCTAAGGCCAAGACAAGACTTTCAATATGCAATGTTATTCAACATTACACAATATAAATAACTTATTTCAATATTATCAGCAATGTGCAAACATAAATCATTACAACACATAGGTCACTGAATAAGTATATTTTTCTGGGAAGTTAGGCACTAGTGCTTCAGTGAAATGGGTTTCACTGGATAAATACTTTAGAGAGACAAGTGATTGCTTACGGGTTAATTAGACAATTACACAAGTGCTTCTCCAGCAGATTATCTACACAAATCAATCACAATAGACATACGCAATTACACAGATTTCACTTATTACACAAAAATCAGTAGAGATGCAACAAGGATTAATCCAACTTGATCAAGTTAGACGCTTTAGAAGTAATGACTGCAGACTAGGGTAACTTTACAATAGACAGAACCTTGGGGTAAATTGTAAACTGCAGTTTAAAGCAAAGTTTCAGCAGGACACATGAAGATTATTAAATCAGTAGTCGACTTGACACATATGTGACTCCTCAGCTTGATGTCTCATTTGTTTCACTTTAATAACTTGAACATAGCAAAGCAAAATAAACCATAAACTTATCTCTCTTCAAATGAGTCCTGCTGACATCTGATGGGCCTTTTCCTTTACTTCAAAGATGTTTCCTTCTGGGCTGACTTTTACATCTGGAATTTTAGCTACAAACATCCCTCAGGGCAATAGTCCAGCAGCAGCACTCTATGGCTCCTGTGGGTAGATCCTCAATGAACTCAGGCATCAGTCACACAGCACAACTCACAGAAATCACCCACCAGCCTCCAGAAGTCCCTTTTTGGCTCCTCTCCTTTCCCCCATAAATATCCTGGAGCCTTCTAGTACATTCTGGTGACAAAATGCAATTTTTGCTGTCTTTTTGTAACTTTTTGCAGTGTCTGTCTCTGCATGCTTCTAGTGCAGTATGGGGCTCTAGTGTGCTGCCTGGGGCCATAGTTTGAAATTTGTCCATCCCAAAATGGCCAATACAATTTGCAATGAGTGCATTCTGGGATAAGTAGATTTCTGAATGAGTGCATGCAGTAATATACCTGTGATTTGCAGGGTATTATATATTGGCTGCATATCCAGTATGGCTATATTGCGTATTTTGTTCAAAGTGTGTTTATTACAAGTGTATGTAAGAGGAGGACACTCTACCTGATATCACTACTGCAAGAGGACATTATTGAGCATTCTTCTGTGAGTTCCTGCTAAGCCTGCAATGCCTAATGACCTGTTAGTATGGATAAGAACACTGCTGAATTACAGAACCACTTGCTAACCATATCTCCCATAACTGCTATACAATATGGTCCCTAACTATTATTGCTGTTCATGTCGCCAGCCTCCCCCAGTCTCCCAAGTGATTCCCTGGCTCCCCTGAGTGCTCCATCAAGTTCTATTTTTCTCTTCAAGTGACCTTCCATCTTAAGGACATTGACACTCACAGTTGTACTTACTTGCCTTGTATGTATTGCTGTGTCTACTACTTTGTATAGTAATTTATTGCCAAAGCTTGTATGTTTTCTCTGCACTCATCTCACCTTATAACCTGTCCTACTGGCCCTATTCCATCCCAATTTCTAGACTCCCTCTCCCCCTCTGTATGCCAACCTCTAGCTCACCTCTTCTTCCTATCTCTCTCCACTGGCACATTTCCATCCTCTAAAGAAACCACCTCTCAATCCAGCCTCTCTATCCTACCGCCCTATTTATCTCCTCTCTTTTGCCTCCAAACTACTGAAGCGATTGGTGTACAAACACCTGTCTCACTTTCTCTCCTCTCATTTCATTCTCGACTCTCTGCAATCAGGCTTCCACCCCCAACATTCCACTGAAACTGTGCTCACAAAAGTGAATAATGAACTACTTACTGCAAAGTCTGACAGTCATTTCGCTATACTCATTCTCCTGGACCTCTTTGCTGCTTTTTACACTGTTGATCACCCTCTTCTCCTACACACACTTCACTCCATTGGCCTTCGTGACACAGTACTTTCCTGGTTCTCTTCCTACCTATCAAAAGGCTCCTTTAGTGATTCTACCTCTGGCACATTCTCCCCTCCACTCCCATGATATGTTGCGGTCCTACATGGCTCTGTTCTTGGCCGTTTACTTTTTTCACTGTACACCTCTTCTCTTGGGGAACTAATTTGCTCATTCAGCCTCCAGAACCAACTCTGCGCTGGCGTCACCCACATCTATATCTGTTCTCATCTTGTGTAACCAACTGTATTTCTGCTATCTTCACATCGGTGTCGTAACACTATCTAAAGCTCATACCCAAAAAACAACTTATCACCTTCCCACCTCCCCTGAATTCTCCCTCACTGTCAGTAACACCAAAATTTCCTCAGTCTTCAAAGCCTTCTGCCTTGGTGTCACACTTGTCTCTGCCCTCTGCTTGATTCCTCACATCCAGACTCTCTCCCAGTCCTGTCAACTCCACCTTAGAAACATTGTCAGAATACTCCCTTTTCTTACCCAACATGCTACCAAAACTCTTATCTATCTCTTATCTCATCATCTCCCATCTTGACTACTGCAACCTCCTGCTATCTGGTATTGCTGATATCCATATATCCACAGTTCAATCCATCCTAAATGCTATTGCAAGCCTGATCTTCCTCTCCCACTGCTCCACATCTGCTGCACCACTTTGCAAATCCCTACAAATCCAATTCAATTTACTCACCCTTACCTACAAAGTCCTTAAAAACACTACCCCTGCATACATTTCAAATCTAATTTTTAAAATGCTCACCCTCCATCACACTGGACACCTCTACTAGACAGGCACCTCCTTGCTCCATATTCAGCTGCCCTACATTAAGCTCCTTCAGCCCCACCTTCTCCCCTACTGTCTGCCTTTACCTTTGTCAACTCATCAACCTTTCCCTCTCCCCGCACATTCCCCTATTCCTTCAAACACGTCTTTTTCTTCCCCATTCTCTAAAAGTCCTCTCTTGACTCTGCCTCACTGTAGAACCACCAACCAATATATCTCCTCTCTCCTCCCTTTGCCTCAAAAATATTTGAGAGTATCGACTACACACGCCTTGCCACCATCTTCTCTGACAACTCCTTGACCCTCTTCAATCTGGCTTCCAACACCTCCACTCCACTGAAAGTGCCCTGCCCAAAGTCACCAATGATCTTTTTGCCGCAAGATCCAAAGGTAATTTCTCCATGCTTATCCTTGTGGACCTCTTTGGGCCTACCTTTTGACAGCACCGAAGATATTTTCATTGATCTTGGCAGTCATGACTGTCCTGAGATCCAGGTGATTGACTGTCATTCTCTACCTGGACAAGACCTGCTCTCCAGCCTTGCTTCTGCCCCATGTGCAAGAGATGGCTTACACCTTGGATCTCACAGTTGGATCATCAACTACAAGAAATTCAATTTGATTCCTTCCCAGCAGATGGTCTTCTTTGGGCTGCAGTTCGATACCTGCCAGCAGAGGGTTTTCCTGCTGGAGGACAAAGTACTCTCTTTACAGGGACTGTTAAACTCCCTTTAACCCTGCCGACTGTCATCTGTTTCCTTCTGCTTGAATGTACTAGGCAAGATAGGCTTCAACTTCAAGGTGGTTCAGTTTCCACAGTCCCATTCAAGAGAGTTTCAGATTAAACTAATTTCAAAATGGAACAAGTCTCTCAGCTGTCTAGTCAGTGTCTCCAAGGGTGTGTTAGTTGCTCCTTTGGTGATTGATGCACAATAACATCAACATGGGTTGCCCATTCTCCATTTGGGATTGGACCATGGTGACCACAGAAGCCAGCATTCAGTACAGTTTTCAGGGCCTTTGAACATCAGAGGATGGATGTGAAGGTCAGAGCAGTTTTCAATACCCTGGTTAGTGCTGGTCCATTCCTGCGAGGAAGGGCTGTAAAAGTCAGACAATACCACCATGGTACCTCAATAATCAGGGAGTCGCCAAGAGTGCCCTGGCCATGACAGAGACCAGCGGGATCATTCACTGGGGAGAGCAAAATGTTCTGCTATCAAGACAATGTTCAACAGGCAGTCATTTCATCCTGTGGAATGGTCATTTTACCTGGAAGTTTTACAGCAGCTAATGGACATGTGAAGTCAGCCAGATATCCACATGACGGTATCACGGTTGAGCCAGAAGGTGGAGCACTAATACTCCAGAACAATGGACGCACCGACATTATTGGTAGACGTCATGTCGGAACCCTGGAACTTTCACTTGACTCTCAGCATGGCAGAGGACCTTCTGCGGTGTCTCCCTCTAAGACCAGACCTGCTAAGTCAGGTTACTTTTCTGCACCAGACTTTACCTTGGCTGACAGCGTGCCTGCCTTATAGGTTTTCTTTCAGAGAAAACAACCGCCTTTACCAGAAGTGCAGACCTTCTTACAGGGAGTGATACATGTGCAGCCTGCCAGTTCCGGGGGATGTTAACTTGGTGCAGACAGCACAATGGTCTAGTGGTTAGCACTTCTGCCTCACAGCACTGGGATCATGAGTTCCATTCCTGACCATGGCCTTATTTGTGTGGAGTTTGTATGTTCTCCCCGTGTTTGCCTGGGTTTCCTCCGGGTGCTCTGGTTTCCTCCCACTCTCCAAAAACTTACTAGTAGGTTAATTGGCTGCTATTAAATTGACCCTAGCCTCTCTCTCTCTCTCTCTCTCTCTCTCTCTCTCTGTCTGTGTGTGTGTGTTAGGGAATTTAGACTGTAAGCTCCAATGGGGCAAGGACTGATGTGAATGAGTTCTCTGTATAGCGGAATTAATGGCGCAATATAAATAACTGATGATGATGATGACAGCTTGAACCATTGGATTCGGTGGACGTAAAGTTCCTAACCTGGAAGACTAACTTTCTCTTGGCTATCTCCACAGTTCAGAGAGTTTCAGAGCTGGGGGACTGTGTCTTGTGATTCTCATTTTCCTTTCATGAAGACAGAACTGTCCTTTGGACTAAGCCTTCTTTTCAGCCTAAGGTGGTTTCCAGGTTCCGTTTCAATTAGGACATTGTGATCCTGGCCTTAGTTCAGGGTAGGTCTCCAGAAAAAGAGGGCTCTCTTCATGCTCTGGACTTGGTCAGGGTCTTGAGAACCTATATCTATATGGTGATGATGATGATGACCGGTGAAGCGGGCAGGACCAATGACCCCTCTTAGTCCCCTATGCAGACCATTGCCAGGTGGATTACTTCAGTAATTCACCAAGCTTACAAAAGGGCAAGTAGCCTGCCACGAAAATGTGACTGCACATTCTATCAGGTCGGTGGGTGCCTCCTGGGCATCACGGCATGGAGCCTCTGCTGAGCAGCTGTGTCAGACAGCCCCTTGGTCTTCAGTAGCCACTTTTACTAAGTTCTAGAGATTCAACATTTTTGATTCCAAAGATATCAGTTTTGGACGCAAGGTACCATACCCTGTTGTTTCTGAGTATTATTTCCCTTATAGACAGTTTTGGGATGTCCCCAGCATTTCCAGTGTCCCCTATAGGGTGAAAATGAAAATGGCATTTTTTTATACTTACATTAAATCCTTTCTCTGAGTCCAATGGGGAACACTGGATGCCCACCCTTTACCATCCTTGTTCAGTTCTTGATCTTTACTATTCTTATTGTTAAAGTTCTCATTCCAGTTGTTTTTTTGCAGAACCTTGTCCTTTCCTCTCTCTCGTTCTGTACTCCTAGCTCTGTCCCTGGGGCTTTGGTAGTAAATACTGGAGAGACCCTGGCAGCCCATGCAGTGTATTGGGGGATGAGCTTCAGTTTTTAGGAGGAAATTTCAAAAATGCCCAAGTTCCTACACTACACTCTATACCCAGCGTTTCTAATGTCCCCCATTGGACTCAGAGAAAAGGATTTAACATAAATATAAAAATACCATTATATGTCCTGATTCAAAACTGAATGCAACTTGGATGTAATTTCCATGTTTAAAAAAAGCATGCAACTTGTGCGTAGTTCCGCCTGCCTTCAAATCCAAAATAAAAGCGGATCTTTTCAAAGGATTGAAATTGACCGCATCTGCGATAACACGTCCTAATCAGTTCATGGCCTACGTTAGTCCGACCCGCTCCCTCCCCCTTTCCGCCTCTCAAGTTATAAGGATTTGTAAGTGTCAGATGCGTGCAAATATGAATTTACCTGCAATTGCGCTCATTGGCGTAGCGTCTGTTTCTGGGCTTGCGCAGTGTGCAATCAGGCAAGATACGCTGCACATAGAGACGGACATCCGAGCGTGAATAGGCCCCCTGTGTGCAATATGAGGCAGGTACAGTGTGTTCATATCGCCCATTGTACACATTCTGGTTCATTCATACACGAGACTTCAGCTAGGTGCAATGATATGAAAGACGAGGTCAGGATTAGTGCTGATCTTCATAGATGACCCTAATTGTGTCCAAAGAAATATATGTGCAACAAATAAAATGAAATGAGTTTCACTAAATGTATCACATTTAATCGTAGCAATATATATCCCCTAATTCTCTCTAGGCCTAATCTGCTCTTGAACAAATTTATCTGTCCACGAACATATATATGATATGTGACAGACATTATCATAGGCTCTATGAGAGAACAGTATGCATGCTAAGTGGATGGAAAATGCAAATAAAACCACAATGAGCTATTTATGCCCACGGAGTCTGGGTGGAGCAGTGACAGAAGGTTAATCCAAGACACAGTCACAGTTCTATGCCCACAATGATCAAACCACAGTGGCATATGCCTATAGATGTAAAGCCCAGCATCATAGAGAATATACATTACAATGATAGCATTGCAGATTACGATACCCACAAGAGATGACAGATAGCATATGGTATTAAGTAGCTGAATACATCATAAAGCAGAATACAGTGGTACAGTACACCACAGGCTGTGTCTCAGGGAAGCACAGAGTCGCTGACTAAATCAAAGGACAACCTGTGGTATCAGAAGATTCTGAAGAGATTGATGGTATTACCAGTGTACAGCAGCACAGTGCAGTACAGGAGGTATCACACAGAGATACACTGCATTAATGGTAGTAAATGGTATCACAGAGCTGTACAGTGAGGCACAATACATTACAAAGTATCAAACATTTCTAAGGAGATGCATGATATCACAGAGCAGTATACAGTGATGCTGACATCACAAGTGATGGATACTAGTAAGATATAGAGCATTCACTGCCCAGGGTATAATTATCGAAAGACCTAAAACTAAAGATAAATGACTTGTTGACACGTCCTTTAAAAGAGATGTCATCCCAAACAGCCTCTCACTTCCCAAATATTGGAAAGGCAGGAGAGTTACCCATTAGGGAGGCAGCAAACGGATGAGTTTCTCCTGGATGTCCGGTGATTCAGGCCTCGGACCCCTGCAGTAGTGACACCTAGTGGGGGTTTTGGGAGGAGGGGGTAATATTAAAGTTTGAATGTTTTGGTTGGACGTTTCCTTTGACGTTGTTAAAATGTGTGTGAGGACACTGGATTAATGTTAAGCTCTTTTACCTTGCCAGTTGACTGGTTTGCCCTGGGACACCCTTATGTATCGGCTTGGACCCCCTGGTACCTTTAGGGGGTTCAAAATCACTTAGACAATACTTGGTTAAAAACAAATACAGGCTTTTCACTAGAAAAAATACTAGGATGTTTAACACACTACTAACCTACTCACAAACCCTAACCCAAAGTAGATATTATCACCGTTTCCCAGAGCCAGGATCAAGATAACGAGCCCACGATTCACTACTCTACCAGCAAGGTAGGGACCATGCCCAATGTCTTTCTGCTTTTGGCAGGTGTACAAAGTGATAAAGTCCGAGGAGACTTTCGAATCCAAAGTATCGGTGACGACCCACGACTAGTCCGGCAGGTGACGTAACCCCAAGTCAGTCAGAGGGCGAATCCCCTCTTTTATCCCTGGACCCACCGGACTGGTACCTACTTATCAGAGGGGCTGTCTCCTTGCCTTACCCTGTTCCCCATATAGCAGTAGGTACCCTACAGTTTTTGGCTCCGACAAGTCTAGCTGACTTATTTGTGAAACATTGATCTCCCATGTAACCATAAAAAGAAGCATGACCTCCTGGGTATCTGAGCATCTTGAGCCTTGACCCAGTTTATTCCATTAAAGTCTCTTCAGGTGATTTCATGCTCAGGACTGCCAACACATGAATGACCGCTAATGGAGGAAGTCCCCCACAGTCTTAAGCCATCAGACTGCACAACTTCTCAGGGTGTCTCTGGTTGGCTGGGAACCCTGATGACCTCCAGGGTGAATATTGCTTGTAGGGAAAAAGTGACATATTTTAGCGGTGTCTGAACAACCCGCCTGGCAACATTTAACTACAACCATAAATCACATAAAGTAATATTAAGTGCAAATATACAGTATACAGTTACCGGCGATAAAGGATGCCAAATGGGCTTAACCTTTATTTTCAAGTTGTCTGCCACCCTGCTCTCTGCTCTCACCACAGTGTGTAATTGTGACTAGAACGGCTGTTGCTGTAAATGTGTTCCCAATTTCTGTCTCTTTATATGTAGCATGACGTGCGTGCAGCCAACTCACAGATTCCGAACATGTCTCACTCTCCCGCTTTTGTTTGCATTCACAAAGTAATGTGCTCGTCTCACTTCCCACATTTCACAACTTGTGATTTAGGTATAGGGTTACAGAATGGCACAATATGTCAATGGTAGATTATGGTACTATTGAGCAGTATTGTGTGTCACTATGTGTTAAAAGTGCAGCTGCCATTTACACATTTCTCTCCTGAACCAATCTGCATCTTATTAATTCACTAAGGGCTAGTGGCTTCTCTGAGTGCTTCATGCCATAGTGATACCACAGTACCAACCGAACTCATAGGCTGTATTGTCATAAATATTGGTTCAGCAGAGAAAATGGCTGCCTCCATTGTGTGGACAGGTGCGCATCACATGGTATTAATTCTTTCTGATACCAGGAAACACCACGCTGTCAGAGTTGTTAATTAATGTCCTGGTAATTCATACTCTCTTATTAGCTGTCCACAACTACTGTTGTCTCCTGGGCATTAACCCCTGACACTGAGAGCAGTGATCCTAATCTTTGGTGCCGATTTTACCAGGCTAATTTTTGTCTGGACTATAACTGCAAATACCATACCAACTCCAGTTGGTCATATTCTGGAGATATTCCAAAGTTGGCGCAATTTATTAACTATAACCGTTGTGCAGCCACCGGTCATTGGGGTCCATTGCCTCAAACGCCAGCTGCACAGATTGTCACCAGCGGTCATTCCACCTAGCAGCACGGATTTATTGGGGGAAATTATGTTAAACTAATCTGAAAAAAATGTTCAACTGGGTGACTTAGCTGTACGTGTTGCATATCTAGATTTTAGTCGGCCTTTGACACTGTCCCACATTGAAGACTGATAAATAAAATGGAATTCTTTGGATTCAGAGGTGGTTACAGGAATATGATATCGGTAGCAGGATAGATGGCAGAGTGATGTAGTGGATGGAATGCATTAAGAAGAGATAGCAGTTACTAGTGGAATACACCAGGGATCTGTACCGATCTTTATTGGCAACAGGACTACTAGTACTGAAGTATGAAACAACTGAATGATTGAATAAAGCTATGTGAATAAAGCATAATAATAGCATAATCTTCCAATACAGATAGCAGAGGCTAATATGGTAGAGGAATTTAAACATGATTGGGATAAACATTGATTGTAATAGTCATACAGCCATGCTAAAACTGCAAATCTCTAAGGGTCAAATAGGGTACGAGGTTTTTAGGCATAGAAATGTTTGTCTGGTTCTTGTTTGCCATGAATGTTTCTATGTTTTACGTAGATTTAAATCAAACACAAAACAAATTAAGAGCCAGTAAAAGTTTGTATGCAAAACAGATGGGATACAGTCAAACAGAAGAGTGCCCCCATCGCCTTCATTGATCTGGTAAATGTAAGAGAGTGCCCCCATCACCCTCATTGACTTGGTGAATATAAGATAGTGCCTTCATCACCCTCATTGTCCTGGTAAATATGATAGTGTCTCCATCACCCTCATTGTCCTAGTAAATGTAAGAGAGTGCCTCCATCGCCCTCATTGATCTAGTAAATGTAAGAGAGTGCCTCCAACACCCTTGTTGTCCTGGTAAATTTAAGAGAGTGCCTCCATCACCCTCATTGTCCTGGTAAATGTACGAGAGTGCCTCTATTACCCTCATTGTCCTGGTAAATGTAAGAGAGTGCCTCCATCGCCTTCATTGTCCTGGTAAATGTAAGAGAGTGCCTCCACCCCCATCATTGACCTGGTAAATATAAGATAGTGCCTTCATCGCCCTCATTGTCCTTGTAAATATGATAGTGTCTCCATCACCCTCATTGTCCTGGTAAATGTAAGAGAGTGTCTCCATCACCCTCATTGACCTGGTGAATATAAGATAGTGCCTTCATCGCCCTCATTGTCCTTGTAAATATGATAGTGTCTCCATCACCCTCATTGTCCTGGTAAATGTAAGAGAGTGTCTCCATCGCCCTCATTGACCTGGTAAATGTAAGAGAGTGCCTCCATCGCCTTCATTGTCTTGGTAAATGTAAGAGAGTGCCTCCACCCCCCTAAAGACCTGGTGAATATAAGATAGTGCCTTCATCACCCTCATTGTCCTGGTAAATGTAAGAGAGTGCCTCCATTGCCCTGGTAAATATGATAGCGTCTCCATCACCCTCATTGTCCTGGTAAATGTAAGAGAGTGCCTCCATCACCCTCATTGTCCTGGTAAATGTAAGAGAGCGCCTCCATCACCCTCATTGTCCTGGTAAATGTAAGAGAGCGCCTCCATCACCCTCATTGTCCTGGTAAATGTAAGAGAGCGCCTCCATCACCCTCATTGTCCTGGTAAATGTAAGAGAGTGCCTCCATCACCCTCATTGTCCTGGTAAATGTAAGAGAGCGCCTCCATCACCCTCATTGTCCTGGTAAATGTAAGAGAGCGCCTCCATCACCCTCATTGTCCTGATAAATGTAAGAGAGTGCCTCCATCACCCTCATTGTCCTGGTAAATGTAAGAGAGTGCCTCCATCACCCTCATTGTCCTGGTAAATGTAAGAGAGCGCCTCCATCACCCTCATTGTCCTGGTAAATGTAAGAGAGCGCCTCCATCACCCTCATTGTCCTGGTAAATGTAAGAGAGCGCCTCCATCACCCTCATTGACCTGGTAAATGTAAGAGAGACACCCTCATTGTCCTGGTAAATGTAAGAGAGTGCCTCCATTGCCCTGGTAAATATGATAGCGTCTCCATCACCCTCATTGTCCTGGTAAATGTAAGAGAGCGCCTCCATCACCCTCATTGACCTGGTAAATGTAAGAGAGCGCCTCCATCACCCTCATTGTCCTGGTAGATATAAGATAGTGCCTCCATCATCTTCATTGTTCTGGTAAATATAACACAGTGCTTGAATCACCCTCATTGTCCTGGTAAATGTAATGTCTCGCTGAGGGAGATTTAATGAGAAATCGTGTGCGTAATAAAAGGGTTCTCACATCTGAAAGCGGACATGTTTATTATCATTCCATTATATGTAACTACATTATATAAACACCTACATATTATTATAGCTAGAGGAATAGGAAGAAGTGAAGGCAATAAACTGATTTATGGGTTAAGAGTTCAGTCCATAGGATCCAAGTCAGTTAATACCAGTGACCTGCTAATAGCTTCAAACACCCTTTGTTTAAACAACTTAAAAATGTAAGTGTTACAAAATACAGGTTATTGCAGTAAATCTAATCTTTTAAAGGTGTGTGTAAACTTCACTTCATGCTCTTAAGGGAAAAAAGGGGAATGGCAGACCTTGTAAATAGGTTTTCAGCTTACACAGTGATAGTAAGGTCCATAAGCAGATAACAGACATACCTTCTGAATTCCAGCAAAGATGAGCTGAGTGTTACTCTTTATAATATATATATATATATATATATATATATTATTGTGCATTACTATTACTAGCAACTTATTACTTCTGTTATACTGCTAGCCATTACTATACATATTACTGTCTCTTACTGTTCGTGCTGTACTACATACTGCTGGCCATTAGTGCTCCTGCTGTACATACTACGGGACATCCCATTGCTGTTATACTTAGCACTGTGCTTTTCTCTGGTAATTCACATGTAACATTGGGCAGATCAGTAGATCTGGGGGCTAATGGTAATTAAAAAAAAAAAAAGTGTGACCCTGTGGTGTGGTCGGAGTCTACATGTGAGGCCCCATAACCTAGCAGGTTGCCCAACGCTGCTCTAGACTCTCTGTTCAGAACCTTGTGATAAGTGTACCCCATCGGGTACCTCCGAGAGATTGAAGGGGTACTTCAGTCTGTTAAATATAACTCAAAATAATATTAAAAGTATTAGTAAATAACTATACAGATGTGCAACATGTGTTTTATATGCGCTGTTTTCCAATAGCTGCCGTCCTCACTGCAGTCTCCACGCAACCTATTTTTCCTACTCTCTCTCTCTCTGGCTTTGGAGTGGATTTGATTAATGCAATTTATTGGGAGCAACCCTGCTGCAGCCTGAAATTATATTACTCCCAGCTGCTACAATTTGCTATATTCTGCTCATTGAGGTCGATGAGAGGGGAGCGTAGGAGTGAGAAGGCTAATTGGCTGCTGACTACAATGGACCCTATGTGTGCATTTAGATTGTAAGCTCCAATGGACAAGGACTGATGTGATTGATTAAATATAGCGCTATGGAACGAAACAATGATAAATATGAGATAATTAGACAGATTGACAAACATGTATGGTTCTGCTGGCTTTCTGATTTTAGAGCATCTGCCTGCAGACTCCTATGTATTATTCTCTGATTTAGGGCTTTGTGTAAGAACAAAAATGTTATATTGAACTGCATTAGAATGATGCCAAGGTGTGTCTGTCTATGTAACCTGCACATACATCAGTGCCAAACTTCTGATACAATTCCCAGATATTACTAAAGAAATCACACATGGTGCAGAGTACAATACAATGCATCCAACATACAGAATAATGGACATTATACAGTGCAGTTGGTCAATCATAAGAATAAATTAAAGTAAGAATTTAAATTAGTGCTACTTGGCAGCTACGCACATACTAGTGAGCTAATGTGGGCAACAGTGGATGTGTTTACACTAGTCTGAGAAACAATACAGAGGAGTGATGACATTGAGACACTGTAAGTACAGCTCTCTACTACCTACTATTATATTGTTAGTTTCTGACACTTCCCCTTTCTGTAGTCATTCTTTCCCTACATTTGTCTCTCTGGAACCACTTTATCCTGACGTTCCAGAACTTTTTCCTTCACTTGTGTTTCTCTCCCTGAGTCACAGTGTTCTTCTCCTCCCTGTCACATTCTCCGCACATTCTCTCCTTCTCCCACTCTCTCCATCAGTTCCCTTCCTCCATCTAATACATTCACATCTTTCCCCCTCTCCCTGCAATCTGTTCTGCCCCTGTACTACATCTCTCTCTCTACATCCACATCTAATCTCCCCTTATACTCCCCTTATACTCCCATAGTCCTCAGGCATCTCGCTCCTGCCAGTTAGACCTTTGCTGTAGGAGTTCCCTGCTGTTAAACATTTATCTGGGCTCTGAGGGCAGAGTTCAGAGGGTGGGTGTGTGTTACAAATAGGACTCTTATGGCAGGAGGAGGGTGTGTGTATATGCAGGGTGTGTGCTTACTTTCCCTTTGAAGAATAGACACGAGTGCAGCAGTATATACATACATACGTGTGTGACAGGAGAGCTTGTGTGACTGTGACTTAAGACTGTACACTGTTGTGTAACGTGTGTGTGTGTTTGTGTATTAGTTTGGTGATGGATTGCCAGCCAGGATTGTAGACTGGAGACACAGTGCTGTGGATGTATTGCCTCAGGTAATGGCTGAAGGTTTGTGTAGGAGATTCGTAATAACAATAGATGCACAACAGTGTGGGGTCTGTGTAGTGACTTGATGGGCTCACAAGTGCGAGCAGGCAACAGGTGTACTGATGTATGTTATGTCCCTTCCAGCAGATGGCGCTGCAATGGGTAGATACAGACCTCCCTTTATCACTGGATGACTTCATCCCCCGTCACCTGCAGAGGGGACCCTCACAGGACCACAATGAACACACGGTAAGAAGAGGACAGGGTTTACTATCTACCACTGCCAGAATATATTCCTGGTGCCAGCAACTAATGCATTGTTTATATTTGAGCTGAATACTTTTATAAAAGATTTTGAATCCTAATTTAATTATTTCAATTAAGCCAGATGGTGATGATGTAGTTTCAGCTGTGTGCTCCACGCTGACATTGCACAGAAATCAGGATTCAAATCTGTAGTATTCAACGTAATCCAGGATTGAAGTACGGATTTAGTACACCCCTTTTATTCCCCCAATGTTCCTTTCAACCAGACATTAGTTTTTGAGATTCTGACACTTGACCACAAGTTCTTCAAACGGTGACACCGGCAAATCTGTGTCTGTGTAATTGTTGTTGTCATTGAAGAGCACCCTTAGAACTTGTATTGTTAACCACTTTGTCCCTCACAGTAACGAAACTGTTTGTACTATATATCATTGTATTATTCATCAGGAAAGCTCTGCTGAGAATGGTGTATTCTACAAGGCCAAGGCCACAATGGTGTTTACCAATGATGATGAAGTGGATAACACGAGCCCGCGTGTAGAGAGGCGCTGGATCCGCTATGATGGCATTGGACCCACAGATGAAGATGGGATGCCCTTCGCTTCCAGATCTGTAAGTCTGCATCAGGCTGTGCTCCCATATAATATCTCTCCATACTCAGTATATGATGCTGCTCCCATATAATATCTCCCCATACTCAGTATATGATGCTGCTCCCATATAATATCTCCCCATACTCAGTATATGATGCTCCTCCCATATAATATCTCCCCATACTCAGTATATGATGCTGCTCCCATAATATATCTCCCCATACTCAGTATATGATGCTGCTCCCATATAATATCTCCCCATACTCAGTATATGATGCTGCTCCCTTATAATATCTCCTCATACTCAGTATATGATGCTGCTCCCATATAATATCTCCCCATACTCAGTATATGATGCTGCATCCATATAATATCTTTCCATACTCGGTATATGATGCTGCTCCCATATAATATCTCCCCATACTCAGTATGTGATGCTGCTCACATATAATATCTCCCCATACTCAGTATGTTATGCTGCTCCTATATATCTCCGGATACTCAGTATATGATGCCGCTCCCATATAACATCTCCCCATACTCAGTATATGATGCTGCTCCCATATAATATCTCCCCATACTCAGTATGTGATGCCGCTCCCATATAATATCTCCCCATACTCAGTATATGATGCTGCTCCCATATAATGTCTCCCCATACTCAGTATATGATGCCGCTGCCATATAACATCTCCCCATACTCAGTATATGATGCCGCTCCCATATAATATCTCCCCATACTCAGTATGTGATGCTGCTCCCATATAACATCTCCCCATACTCAGTATATAATGCTGCTCCCATATAATATCTCCCCATACTCAGTATATGAAGCTGCTCCCATATAATATCTCCCCATACTCAGTATATGATGCTGCTCCCATATAATATCTCCCCATACTCAGTATATGATGCTGCTCCCATATAATATCTCCCCATACTCAGTATATGATGCTGCTCCCATATAATATCTCCCCATACTCAGTATATGATGCTGCTCCCATATAACATCTCCCCATACTCAGTATATGATGCTGCTCCCATATAATATCTCCCCATACTCAGTATATGATGCTGCTCCCATATAACATCTCCCCATACTCAGTATATGATGCTGCTCCCATATAACATCTCCCCATACTCAGTATATGATGCTGCTCCCATATAATATCTCCCCATACTCAGTATATGATGCTGCTCCCATATAATATCTCCCCATACTCAGTATATGATGTTGCTCCCATATAATATCTCCCCATACTCAGTATATGATGCTGCTCCCATATAATATCTCCCCATACTCAGTATATGATGCCGCTCCCATATAATATCTCCCCATACTCAGTATATGATGCCGCTCCCATATAATATCTCCCCATACTCAGTATATGATGCCGCTCCCATATAATATCTCCCCATACTCAGTATATGATGCCGCTCCCATATAATATCTCCCCATACTCAGTATATGATGCTGCTCCCATATAATATCTCCCCATACTCAGTATATGATGCTGCTCCCATATAATATCTCCCCATACTCAGTATATGATGCTGCTCCCATATAATATCTCCCCATACTCAGTATATGATGCTGCTCCCATATAATATCTCCCTATACTCAGTATATGATTCTGTTCCCATATATTATCTCCCCATACTCAGTATATGATGCTGCTCCCATATAATATCTCCCCATACTCAGTATATGATGCTGCTCCCATATAATATCTCCCCATACTCAGTATATGATGCTGCTCCCATATAATATCTCCCCATACTCAGTATATGATGCTGCTCCCATATAATATCTCCCTATACTCAGTATATGATGCTGCTCCCATATAATATCTCCCCATATTCAGTATATGATTCTGTTCCCATATATTATCTCCCCATACTCAGTATGTGATGCTGCTCCCATATAATATCTCCCCATACTCAGTATATGATGCTGCTCCTATATAATATCTCCCCATACTCAGTATGCAGTACATGTCCAGTGTTGAACAAAGCTACCAAACCTAATTAAACCTCATCATTTACAGTTACTGTATTCCATTACCCAATTTTTAGTGTTTGAGTTGTTTAATTTTACCCATAGCAGCACCCCAGCCTCAATCAGAACAAATCATACCTCCTGTTCTCCAGCTCTACTGGACACAATATATGTGGGCGCTACTGGGCATCATGTCTGGGCGCACAGGCTGCATGTACAATGATAAAAGGAAGTTTGAGAGCGGTATATACAATCGGCAACACTATTATATACATCACACTTTTCTGTAACTGAAGAGTGGACCTCCCAATAATTCCCTCTGAGTGGGCCAGATTAGTCCAACACTGGACCAACTTTCATCCTTCCCCAAGCCCTCCGCATAGAAAAAGATCCCACTAAATGGCATTCAGATCTCTGCTCAGTCTCTGTCAGTCTTGTTGGAGAGAGAATGGGGATTTGGAGGTGTGAAGTTGCCTGATTTCCTCTATGTTCTTCCAGAGTGTGGACAAACCACGGCAGTGGTATAAGAACATGTTCCGGATTCTGCATCAGATGTCAGGTCAGTGGTCACAAGTTATTAGCGCACACTGCATGGGGCCTGCATGGGGCCGTCATGGGGGGGACCTTTATGAAACTGTTCTACAGGTAGAAAAAGTGGCGTTAGCAATAGCAACCAGTCAGATTGTAAAGGTTATTTTCTAGTCTTACTGCTATGGGCAACAACACCTGTTTTTTACAGTTACCTCTGGAATTGTTTTCATAAATGTCCGGTAATGGGCCACTGTGGGGGTGACCTTGTAATAATTGTTCTTTCAGATTCCGAGGACAGTGACAGTGAAGAGGTGTCTAAGCTTCCCGATCATCAGACAGAGTCTCTCAATGTGCCAAACAAGTCCAGGTAAATATCTGCAGTGCATTGCATCTCCTATCTCAATTTGTTTGTTCTATTCTTTAGTTATAAACGTCAAATGTTCTGTTTCTACCATAAGGTCACTTCATTGATATCACTAGGAGGACATTTTACCATTCCTCAATGTTATACCCATCATCATTTCATTTATATAGAGAACTTATATTTGTATAGATTATTTATCTTTTCCACTTTCAGTCGTAGGTTTCTAACGGATGTGGAAAATGATCAATCCAAGCTGGAGGACCAATCCAGATCAAGAAGTCAGGAACCTAAAAATCTGCAGATAACGTTCAAGTCCACCATCAAAGAGTCGCCAAGCAAAACTATCACCACCTACAACACTCAAACATCTCCAAATCCATCTTTCACCAAGCCACGATCCACTACTCTGCCACGTCATTCATCTAGTCAACCAGCAGAGAGACAGCTATCTCCACGCTTCTCCTCAGAAGGGCCACAGTTTACAATAAGCTCCAACAAGGCACACTCGCCAAACTCTTCCACCTCACAGTCTATACGAACACGAACCAATCACAGCCACACGTATCAGGAAAAAACGAAACCTGCTCCACTTCCTTTGGTCTCTGATCGTTCCTTTCACAGTTCAAAAGTCTCAGACTCAACTCCCGTTGTATCACGTCCTGCAAATAAGGATACACCCTCTACGCAAAGCATTAATAAGAAGGATAAATACTCTTCATTGGGATCCACAACTACTGCAACAAGCACTTCACACCGAACCTCCAGGGAGTCAAAGAGATCCTCTTCCAAAATCTTGGTTAGTAGTAACTGAATTCATGGGAATATAGTTTAGCAGTGTTTTAGCCGACAATCACACAGTTCAAGTGTACCAATCACCTAAACCGAGGAGAGGCAGTCATTTTTTTGCCTGAACCAATATTTATCGGAATGTGGTGTTTTAATTCACTTAGTGCCCAATCCTCAGTGATGACACCCCCCGTCCCTCCATCTGCTTTTTACCAAGTGGGGAGTGGGGGCTGGTCAGCATCTTCTATCCTTGTGTGGCACTGGGCTGTGACATAATAGCCAAGCTCTACACCCCCAGCCCATAACAAACATGGAGGAGAGCAGTCATCAGCTTTACAGGTAAGAAGCTCCATGTTAGAGGCTGGCACTAAGTGTAGGGGCGCCCAGTTGTGACAATCAAAACACTGATTGAGTGACATTATGTGTGCCTCAGTTTTCTCCTCCCCGCTTCCCTTCACCGGGGCCCACAGCTCGCTAGTTCCGCCTCTGACTTGAACTGTGTGTTTGTCAGGAAAAATACGCACTATACATATATATGTGGTACACTATATATACACTATATGTGGTACACTATATGTGGTACATGTATGCAAATATCACCATGGACTCAATCCAGTATTTTTAACCATAGCCCTAAGCATGCTGGGAAACACCCGCACCACAGACAAGGCAGCGCTGGTTTCACCTTTACTGGTAGAATGTCAATTGATCAGGTGGCTGTATGTAATTACCTATTTCTGTATAAATATAAGAATACAAACACTACCCAAGCCCTCATTGTCCCACAGGAGGCGCTGGAGACTGAGTTGCGTCAGTTCACAGATGAACTGGACAAAGATCTGGAGGCCTGTACACAGCGCTCCGAAACTACCATGGAACAGTGTGAGGTAAGAAAAGACGACCTCGCACCGGCTCTTAAAGTACATTTACAAACTCGTAATTCGTCTCATGATGGTGTTACTTACCTTGCCCAATAGAGTGCCGAGGGGATCCTCTTCTCTGGCTGCCTGCTCCGCCCTTCCTTAGGCCAGAGTAGACTCTTCTACGCATGCAAGACGAAATTGTGACTCTGTCACTTTAATTGAGCCTATCCCTCTGATAACGAAACAAGAGTTTCGTTGCGGAGAGGGTTTTTCATTGAGGATTGGCCACCAGATAACTATTCTTAAATAGCGGCGATACAACAATTAGCAGCGATACAGATCCTTATGTACAAGTGTACACTGACCACCAAAGTTAAATAGACCCCTAGGTTTTGGTGTTATAAATAGAGTACAACTGAATAATTAATGGATCCTTAATTACTTAGTTGGTGGTTTTGAGATAGATATATATATATATATATATATATATATATATATACTTTTATTTTATTTATTTTTCTGTAGTAGTTGAGTACAGCTTAGCTGCCTTTGCAATAAAGTAATAGTAAATTGTGGCAATAAGTGAGTTTATTGCAGTGCTAGATGAGTTACACATTTCACCATGATAACAGTTATGATGATAAATAGAGCCCTTGGCTTCTTAAGCCCTTTGAACCGTGAAGTAGTTTCCTGGTTGTAACATAACAGGGCCAGGCCATGAGGTAGTAAGAAGAGGTAACTGCTCTGTGTAAAGTGTGAAAGGGATGGAAACAGCCATTTTGCTCTCAGTGCTAAACTCCTTGTCATATATATATATATATATATATATAGGTTCTAGAACCTCTGGGAACCACTACAAAGCCACCTTCCATAAGAACTGATGTCCTGCATTGGTCAGATGAAGGAACTGACATGGATTTGCTGTTATGGTTTTGGCTGAACCATAATGACCAGCATGCCTACAACCTGCTGGCTGCCTCTCTCTGGTTAGCAGACTAATGGAACATAAAGCGGAACTATTTGAATAGTTTATTTGAATATTCTGATTAGTCTCTGTCCTGTCAGGCACGTCCCTTCAGCCAGGGGCTGGGGCTGGGCCGCTCTCCTCTCACAGTCCGTGTGTTTTGGCTGCTGAACATATCAGAATGGATAAAATTAGGTGTTTTTATCTGACTCATTGGGGTTTTGGACGAACTTTATTGTTCTTGGGCCAGAAGCAAAACGTTTGCCCAGTTCCCGCTATAGTGTTTTGTTATAGTGCAGTTTGTTTTTCTCCTAGACATGTCCATATATGAGGCTTGTAACCAGGGTCACCTCGTGTGGGTGGTAGGATGTGATTTTTTTTACTGGGAAGTGTGTGAATTTATTCAGGTGTATAAAACCGGCTGCCAGTTCTGTGACTGAGTTATCTGCATAGTGAACAGATTGAGTATAGTGCAGTATGTGTTAGATTCGCCCACTCTGTGCCCCGGCTGGGTCATATAATGGCTGCTCTCTGTAACATAAAGATCCTCTGTGATGGCTGCGTACAATGGCTGGTGTGCACTAAACACTCAGACCCTGAGTCATTAAGGAGAGCAAAGCGAAAAAAATAAGTAAATTTGGTCCTGGACAAACCATGTTACAATGCAAGGGGTGCAAATTAGTTTATTCTTTTGAACATAAGTTAAATACTGGCTGTTTTCATCTACCACACAAATACTTGATAGATTTATTTTTACACTGAAATTTAAAGTAGATCTAGGACATGCCTTATGCCAAGTAGAAATCTTTCACCGCATTTCAAATTGACCTCCCCCTCCAATGCAACATGGTTTTGCCCAGGTGCAAAGTTACTTCTTTTTTATGCTTTGCTCTCCCTAATAACTCAGGTCCTCTCACTCTGACCGATCTGGGGTCTAGATCAGCCTGCAGCCATGACGTGTTGCTAGTTAGGTGTCATAAGCCTAGTTTTCACACTTACCTTCTTTTCTCGTTTTTCAGGAAATTTGCTGACGCTAACTTATTACAATGTTTTAATATATGAACATGTCTCATCTATATTAGATAGAACTAGATTGGTTTATTATTTTTCTGATATTTGTGCATGCTAATAATTTATTTCTTTATTTTTCCTTCTTCATTGTTTTGTGATTGCTTCTTATATAGATTGTAAGCTTGCGAGCAGGGCCTTCTCACCTCTTTGTCTGTTTTACCCAGTTTGTTTATTAGTTTACTGTGTTTGTTTCCAATTGTAAAGCGCTACGGAATATGTTGGCGCTATATAACTTAATGATGATGATATAGCCTTTTTGGAATGTGTACAATCTCAGCTTTGTTCCTCTGTAAGTAGTATACCCAGTGTACAGTACGTGTGCACAGACTAAGGTCTGCAGCCTCTCACTCGCCCTCTTTCTCCACAGGAACTTCTAGTCCGGAGGTCTTCATACCGGGCAGGTGAGGCGGAGATTGTAATGCCTGTATAAAGGGTGGTGTGAGGTGCTACCTGGACGGGGCTAGAAATGATGACGTTTGTGAGGTATAGGTGTCTACTAAAGAGATTTGTTTGTTGGAGAGCGTGGTTGTCCTATAATGAAGAAGAGGATAGTATCGATGGAACATCTTAGTGTCAATTGCTTGTCTTTACTGTAGGACTAAAAAACAAAAAAATGCACTAAAGGGTGGGGTACATTGCGCTCCTCTAGAGATGAAGAGCCCTAGTCTCCGACCCCCGGAACCAAAATGTCCCTTATGGGGCAAGGATCGTCAGACTCCCTTTTCCGCAAGGCTAGGGGAATCCCTTTGGCTTCACCCAGGGCACGACAACTGGCCCAACCCTTGGAAGGGAGAGCAAACGATGGGTTCAGTGGGGCCAGAACCTCAGGGCCACACAGCCCCCAAAGAACCCCCCCCCCCCAAGATTTTTTAAGGATAGAGCCCATAAGTTGGGTTTCTGCAATAGTAAATTAAGTAGAAAGTTTGGGAGCAGAGCACTTTGTACTGGTTAGAAAGGGTCAGGGTGAAGGGCCTGGAACTTTGTGTAAGGGACAGTAAGTTCAAGTTCAGTTTTAGGAAACATTAGTAGAAGACTCTTTCCAAGAGCACAGTAATGTTTTCTTATTTTATTAACTGATATGGATGTAACTGAGGTTGGGATCATTACACTGTGGAGTAGATAAACTTTTTCTGCTCTGTGAGACGACCATCAAAGGGGGGACCCTTGTGTATGGGAAAAAGGTACTTTAATCCATACCAACCAATTAGACGCTATTATTTTGCTAGTACAGTTTGGAATATGAAAACAAACATCTCTTTGGTTGCCGTGGGTTACAACACATTTTCCTGTGCACCAGTTTTTAGAATTATCCCTGAGAGGTTTGGATAGTGTATAGGAGGCGGTGAGGAACTGTAATTAGGGGATAAATGTATCAAGCTGACAGTTTTCCGGCGGGTTTGAAAAGTGGAGATGTTGCCTATAGCAACCAATCAGATTCTAGCTGTCATTTTGTAGAATGTACTAAATAAATGATAGCTAGAATCTGATTGGTTTTTCAAACCCGCCGGAAAACTCTCAGCTTGATACGTTTACCCCTAGGGCTCTTATGTGATGGAGTTAGTGCATGTTGTAACAACACCACATCTCTCCAGCAGGTGGCAGCCCTGAGACAAACAACAACAGAAAGAAGTTGAGCAAGTATAACACAGAGGAGGAGGTGAGTGACACAATCTTCTTCTTCTGACAGTGTTTGTTTAGGAGGCAGCGGCTGCCACAGATAACCCCTGTCTCTCCAGCTAGTGTGGAACTACAAGTTCCAACCTGGGAGTTTCCCCAACAGCTGGTGAGCCAAAGGTGACCTACCTGTGTAATAGGGACTGATTGAATGTAATGGTTTCTCCTTTGCTTATAGATCTAATATTGAATAAAAAGACAGTATATATTGTATTGTATTTCACATTGCACTGCAGGAAGCTATTATGCTGTTTCACATGAGATGCAGATGCCACATCAATGTCAATGTCTTAAAACTGCCCGACTGTCACTTCCCTGACACTGTCACACGCTCTCTTTCTCAGGCTGTCTCGCCGATTGCAAAAGCTGTATTAAAGTTTGACTTTGTGGCTGAGTCAGAGAAGTGAGTATCTGGGATTATATTTTGTGCCTCTCAAACATACGCGCAGGACTTGTGCTAAATTATAGTCAGTAATCCCTTCATAGCGTAAGATTTATCCCGGGGGCTAATTAATGCACGTATGTGAGATGATAAAACACATATTAATGCTAACGGCCTGGTGTCTTGTATCACTACATTCCTTATAGAAGATAGTTTTCCCATATTCTGCATGGTGACATTATTATCTATATATAGCGCTGACATAATACACAGCGCTGTACAGTGAGAGGATTGGAACACAAATAAATATAATATAATGACATGGAAGGTAAAGATGGCCCTGCCCAGGTGAGCTTACACTCTAAGAGGTGCGGGGAACACGTGATACATAAGATAATAGAACAACAACTGTAGTTGCTGGAGGTTATTATAAGTCAGCTGCATTATCAGCTGTCATTAATAAAGCAGCCATTTGTGACTGGCTGTACAGCTAGCCGTGGTGTGGTTGGGTGGAGTGAGGAGAGACAGTGCGAGACGGAGACATGAAGGATGAACCAGTCTGTGGAGGAATCTTCAGAGAGTCAGCAGCTACAACCACAACAGTCCTTCACCATTATCTGAACTGTACGTCCTTCCTCTTCTGGTTCCAGAGAAGTCTGTCGCTGACATTATGTCACTAAGGAGATAACTGTCTACAGATATAAGGCTGCAGCCTGGTGCTTACAGGGCTCAGCACTCTGATGTCTTACTATATAATATACAACTCTTAGTCCAGCAGGCCTTACTTATAGCCCGATTGAAGAGAAAAGATTCCACTGCACCAGGTGATCGCTTTTGCAAAATCCAGATAATTTTAACAGTTATTACTTGCAGATATCATGTTACCACTGGATGGTGCACTCCACATAAAACTTCTAGTATCAAGAGAAAAAGAAAGAAAAGTGAAATGTGCTTATGGAGGCACTCTGCGATCTTTATTATTGATAAAATATCCAATTCTTTATTAATTTTATTTAAAATTGAAAATATGATCCCTCCAATTGTAATAGAGAAATATAAAAACCAACAAAGTGAAACAAATGTGAATTAAAATAGCAAAAATATTTTGCTATGCCCCGCTACTTTATATATATCAAATATTTATATATCAATTGATCATACTGTCCAATCTATAATATCTACACTCCTTACTAATACTGACAGTGTCAGATAGAGGTTTATTTAATTAGTGTAATGATCGTTCTGTTAATAGTATCACTAGGACTGATAACTTCAGTTCATTGGTTACTCTACATTAGTAAATATTAATCCTGCATATAGGCTTAATGAGATTACTCTTTGGCAATAAATCTATGATTACTTGGTCTAATTATACCTTGACCAGGTAATCTTGTATAATCACTTGTATTGCCAATTGAAGGATACCTAATGTGATATTCGTAACTACTGCTGTGTCTCAGTCCTGTGGTTTGTACGATCTCACACAACCATGCTGTTATATCTCACTGATTAAAGATGAAGCGTTATCTATAAGTATCTAATAGTATAGTACTTGGATGCCATAAGGTTAATCCCCTGTTTTAATTATTCACATATAGACGTTGTGATTATCAGCTACGTGAGGATTCTCTTATGAGACACCTGATAAAATGCTGATGGCTGCTGCCAGACCCCGACCGCACACTGTCACGATCTCACACGCCCACCATGCATACAGCCTATTGAAATAAGAACGCTGTCTATAATCTCTATTGATAGAAAGGAGTGAAGACATTTAGTAGCGAGGCGGACGCCAACGCGCGTTTCGCTACTCGCTTTATAGCCCGCAAGCATCACATATAAAAAAATATTGCACTTTCTGATAGGAGTTTTCAAATACTACCATTATTCTTATGGCAGATACACCGTTTTTGGTTTATCTTATTTCAATTTAATCCATACTTACCCACTTTTCATTTGGCCCCATCAGGAGATGCTGGATGGGAGGACCGGTGGCAAGTGTGTGGGAGGGGGTGAAGTGGTGTCATGTCACCATAACCCCGCCTCCTGTCGTGATTCTTGGCATTGTGATGTGGGGGTGGGGCTTAATAAAGCGAATCACACCTGGAATCCGGGAGTGTGTCTGCTCTTATGGGCGGACTCCCCAAAATTCGGGAGCCTCCCTGACATTTCGGGAGAGTGGGCTAGTATGATTTAATGCATTTCTGTAAATCACATTAACTTAATTCAAGGAAATCATCTGTTCCAAATGCACATAGAATAAACATGCAGTTACTTGTTTTGTAGACACATATCTCTCGGGCCTCTCAGCAGTTCTGTTCTACCTTGGCCCAGTGATGTCTAAATGAGGTGTGTAGGCATCACCTGTAATTGAAGCCCACCTCACAGTTTCAGCACCACTTCAAATGTTGTGTCCTTCAGTGATGTCTCAGGTGCCTGGTTGGTTCATCCCACAGAATGTCTGCATCCACTGTGTCTAGGTGAAGTGTGGAGTTCAAAATATAGCCAAGAGTGATGTTCCACATTCCATCATGATAACCAAACATTTGTCCTTTTAAATGTTTAATTCCTATATCCAATATCTACCTTTTATTTAGGTGTACAGCAATAGATTATACATTCCTGGTCCCATATTACGTGAAACAAATATCCCTTACACTTTATACTTACATTTCATAGTCTTACTAAAATAATACAGTTCATTGTATGCCTATGCACCACACAATGAAGAACATATACTAGAATACCAGGAATTGTATTGTTGTACAAAAATATAAATTCAAATATCAAGAGTTAGTATAATGCTCTCTACATCTTAAGTCCAGCCCACAATATATAGTTTTGTACATTACCTTCTGGTGGTTATACACAGCTCACACATGTTACCTACAACAATGGAGGCTGGTATTTTGAAGATGCAGCCGATCCAATCTCTTGGCTCCTCCGTGATATCACTACTACCTGGATACTGATTCTTTCATGTCACCATTTTAGTCCTTCTCATCGCAATTCTTGTTCCCACTTGCAGAGAACTCTCATTGCAGCGCGGAACCACCGTCAACATCCTGAAGAACGTGGACAAGAACTGGCTTCTGGGAGAGCAAGATGGACGGAGGGGACTCTTTCCTGCCAGTTATGCCAGGGTCTGTCATACCACGTATACATTAATCTCCAGCTATCAGTGTGCTTTGTGTCTACGTTTTATTACCTGTCTAATGCTGGCCTTGTACATGGGTCAGTCCGGGAGCCCGACCTGAGGGCCAGCGACAGAATCAATTTACAATATGGGCACACAGGTAGGAAGATAATATACACAGGTATAGGACACAATGGGCAATATCAGTGTCTGTGCGGCCAGCTTATAATCTGCCTTCCTCTCTGTCCCAAAGCTTTCAGTCCACATAGTTGCCAGCTGGCAATCATTTTCTGGAAGTTGTTTGTCCCATTTTAATATCGATCAATTGCCTAGTAATATAACCCTTGTTTTTGGTTATTGGATGTAATTCCATGCATTTATTTTTATGTTGTACTATCTTAACTTAACCTCCTTCCTCTTCTTTCCATCTTGAGATTATTTTTTAAATACATTGAATTGTGAAGTGTAGTGTCCATTCTCTCATCATCTCCCGTCTTGACTACTGCAACCTCCTGCTATCTGGCATTCCTGACACCCATATATCCACACTTCATTCCATCCTAAATGCTGCTACAAGATTGATCTTCCCTCACCGATCCACATCTGCTGCACTGCTGTGCAAATTCTACACCGGTTCCCTGTGTAATAATCCAATTCAAATTACTCACCCTTACCTACAAAGCCCTCAACAACAACACCCCTGCATACATCTCAAATCTCATATCATCACAATACTCTCCCTCCCACCCTCCTGACCTCTGACCTGCGCCTTGTCTCGTCTCTGATAACCTCCTCTCACTCCTACCTACAAGACCTCCCGTGATGCTCCCCACTTATGGAACTCCCTCCCATGCTCAATCAGACTTTCCCACAGCCTTCAAATCTTTAGTCGCTCTCTGAAAACCCATCTCTTTGAAACAACCTTATCCCTGATGATACTATTCACACTAATGCACTCTCACAACTGTCCCAATCTCCACTCTGAGCCACACTCGCTCCTCGTTTCAGCTGTGCCCTCTTCCCCATAGAATGTAAACTCTCTAAATAGCAGGGTCCTCCATACCCTTTGTTTTCATGTTTGCATGTATATTGTCTGCCTTGTATGTCCTTGTTTTATGTATGTACTGTTTTCCCTACAGTACGGCGCTGCAGAGCACTGTGCTGCCTTACACATCTATGATAATAGTAATAATGTCTGAATAGTGTGTAATAAAATTGTATTATGGTCAGTGGTCAGGTCATGTTGGAGGTGTAGTGTTCTATATCTGTATAGAGTGTAATAGAATTGTATTATGATCATGTACAGTGGTCAGGTCATGTTGGAGGTGCAGTGTCCTATGTCTGTATAGTGTGTAATAGAATTGTATTATGATCATGTACAGTGGTCAGGTCATGTTAGAGGTGTAGTGTCCTATGTCTGTATAGTGTGTAATAGAATTGTATTATGATCATGTACAGTGGTCAGGTCATGTTGGAGGTGCAGTGTCCTATGTCTGTATAGTGTGTAATAGAATTGTATTATGATCATGTACAGTGGTCAGGTCATGTTGGAGGTGTAGTGTCCTATGTCTGTATAGAGTGTAATAGAATTGTATTATGATCATGTACAGTGATCAGGTCATGTTGGAGGTGTAGTGTCCTATGTCTGTATAGAGTGTAATAGAATTGTATTATGATCATGCACAGTGGTCAGGTCATGTTGGGAGGTGTAGTGTCCTATGTCTGTATAGTGTGTTATAGAATTGTATTATGATCATGTACAGTGGTCAGGTCATGTTGGAGGTGTAGTGTCCTATGTCTGTATAGTGTGTTATAGAATTGTATTATGATCATGTACAGTGAACAGGTCATGTTGGAGGTGTAGTGTCCTATGTCTGTATAGTGTAATAGAATTGTATTATGATTATGGTCAGTGATGAGGTCATACTGGGGATAGTGACTGATCTCTATATAGAATACTGTGCACACACAGCTTGGATTCACTGACATGATTTAAATGTATAAGCTCATTGCTTGTATGTGAGGAATGTTGTCTATGTCACTATCATTCGGCCACCTACAATGTAATATCTATGTCTTTCGTCCATGTAACTAAGCATAGTACAGCTCAGTGTGAGCCTTATAGTGTTACTACATCAGTCATTGTTGGCTTTCCCCCTACAGGTCCTATCCCCAGGTGAGTCTGAGCCAGCAGACACACCCCTGCTGTCAGCGATCGCTCTGTACGACTTCAAGGCTGACTCTGCCGCGGAGCTACCTCTCCGTAAAGTAAGGGAACGTCAGTCTTATTACACCTGGGTTATAATACCGCCTTCTCTCTCTGTCACTCTCAATGTGCAAACAAATAAAAGAGAAACAACCTTAGCAACTCAGTCCTTATATGGTATCCATCATAAAACGACTGTAAAATCATATTTGTGTTTCATTTGAATTACGTGCTGCTGTTTTATTGTCTTATATATAGAATTTAGCAAAATGATTTATTATGTCGCATTGTTGGGATTCTTCAGGGGTGCTTTGAAATGTTGTCCCTTCTGTAGTCACTATTAGTGATAGGATCCCTTTAAATATACATGACAAACATTTATTTGCATGATGTTATATATGGTCATTTTCAAATTGTTGAATATTATATTATATTTATATTATTATATTTATATATTATATATAATATATATACTTATATTATCTTCAATTTATCGTCTTCAGGGTACAATATCTATAGAGCTGCCAATTGATCAGAGGGTTGCTTACCAAATGGCAAAATGCCCTATTTAAATATAAGAAAGGGTAACTGTCTCTGCCATCATTCTCTGCAGCAACCCTTGACCACCCGCAGCTTGGATAGGCATATATGTGTCTCAGTCTGTTCGCAATTGTGCGATCACTGTACTAAATCTACGTTTGAACGCCCCCTCCCTCCCTCGTCCCACCTTTCCAGACAAAAACGGGCGTAAGTGCCATAATCACGGAAATCGACACACACACAGCGATTTCACTGAAGATACACTAACAGGCATAGTACTCACCCTGCTTCACCCCCACTATCTAACAAGGACAAAACATATGTGATAAACTGCTAGATAATCATTCCCCAGGTAAAGACGGGATGAACTTGAAGTAAATGTTGTTGCCATAGGAACATAAACATGAAACAACACCATGGGTTTATCACTAACAGGATGACAACCAAAACATGACACATCCACTCAGCCCTGACGGAACATTCCTGTGTCAGGGGTGTAATACCGGACAATGTGAGGGAGAGGTGCTGGTAATTTTAGAAGGGAGGCAATGAGGCACAGAATTCAGTAATATACAGAAGCAGAAAAGTGAATGTACAGAAGAATATCAAGCAATCGTATTTCTGTTTCCACTAGTGTGACTTGTTTCTGGGGGCTTTAGTAAATGTCTCTATTTGTCCTCCTGGGTATAGGTGGGCTCAGGAAATTACTGTGAGGGTAGGGGTGTTTCACACTACACGCTATCCACCATATTGGGGTCTGCCTTGCATGCTAGCTACCAGATATAACCTACTCACCATATAGGGGTCTGCCTTGCATGCTAGCCACCAGATATAACCTACTCACCAGACTGAGGTCTGCCTTGCATGCTAGCCACCAGATATAACCTACTCACCAGACTGGGGTCTGCCTTGCATGCAAGCCACCAGATATAAACTACTCACTATATAGGGGTCTGCCTTGTATGCTAGCCACCAGATATAACCTACTCACCAGACTGGGGTCTGCCTTGCATACTAGCCACCAGATATAAACTACTCACCATATTGGGGTCTGCCTTGCATGCTAGCCACCAGATATAACCTACTCACCATATAGGGGTCTGCCTTGCATGCTAGCCACCAGATATAACCTACTCACCAGACTGAGGTCTGCCTTGCATGCTAGCCACCAGATATAACCTACTCACCAGACTGGGGTCTGCCTTGCATGCTAGCCACCAGATATAAACTACTCACTATATAGGGGTCTGCCTTGTATGCTAGCCACCAGATATAACCTACTCACCAGACTGGGGTCTGCCTTGCATGCTAGCCACCAGATATAACCTACTCACCAGACTGGGGTCTGCCTTGCATGCTAGCCACCAGATATAAACTACTCACTATATAGGGGTCTGCCTTGTATGCTAGCCACCAGATATAACCTACTCACCAGACTGGGGTCTGCCTTGCATACTAGCCACCAGATATAAACTACTCACCATATAGGGGTCTGCCTTGCATGCTAGCCACCAGATATAACCTACTCACCATATTGGGGTCTGCCTTGTATGCTAGCCACCAGATATAAACTACTCACCATATTGGGGTCTGCCTTGTATGCTAGCCACCAGATATAAAATACTCACCATATAGGGGTCTGCCTTGCATGCTAGCCACCAGATATAAAATACTCACCATATAGGGGTCTGCCTTGCATGCTAGCCACCAGATATAACCTACTCACCAGACTGGGGTCTGCCTTGCATACTAGCCACCAGATATAAACTACTCACCATATAGGGGTCTGCCTTGCATACTAGCCACCAGATATAAACTACTCACCATATAGGGGTCTGCCTTGCATACTAGCCACCAGATATAAACTACTCACCATATTGGGGTCTGCCTTGCATACTAGCCACCAGATATAAACTACTCACCATATAGGGATCTGCCTTGCATGCTAGCCACTAGATATAAACTACTCACCATATTGGGGTCTGAATTTTACTACTGCCACCAGAATTTGTTCTGCCTTTGTACAGTTGCCACCACTAAAACTGAGTTTGATGGCAGAAAACAATTGACTGGTCTATCTAGTCTGCCCATCTCTGCATCATGTGCCTACATAGTGATCTCTGCATCAGAATGGAGTCTGTTCCATATATTAATCAACACAATTGCCTCAGTTTTGCATAGACTGATAGAGGGGAATTCAAATGGCCGCATTACTGTAAAAACTAACGCAGCCTGTGCACTATTACAGATACGGTAAAAGTGAGCATAATTACCGTTAATAAGGTAATTTCAATGCCGGCTTTTTGACTATCTGAGCTGTGAGCAGAAATCTGTGTGATAATTACCGTATTAACAGTAATACAATTAGCGCCGTGATATTCTGGGGGGAATAGAATTCCCACCATAGAGTTGTCCTTTGCAGCTATTGTCTTTACATGCACACGGGTTTCAGGCGGTGGGTTTTGGGAGGAATGTGTAATGGGACCCCTCCCCAAATGGCTATATGTTGGGAGCAGGAGGGCATGTAGATGAGGTTTGTCCAAAAGTAGATAACCCCATTTATTTATTTATTTTAGTAAGAGAATGGAAAGTTGTTAAACAACAGCTCTGCTTAAAGGGGTTCTTATCTTTCTGTGCTCAGGTGAGGATGGGTGCGGGGGTGGCGATTGGACGTGATTGCACCACCCCTGGGTGTATTGTGGGCAGCTGTCACTGGTAATAGTGAAATATATTGTTATAGTTGCCACATTCTGACTGGTCAGTAAAGACAGGGATGTATCTCACTATACCCATGTATTATACACCATATACTGAGGCTCCATTATGCTGTATTAATTCACATTATGACTCTCTTGTGTCCAGGGATACCAGGTTCTCAAATGCCCAAAAAAAAAAATAATCCACACAAACAAAGGGCAGACTAGTTATGTACTTTACTCATTGCTATCAAAGTCTATTTATATCACTTATGTAAATCTGGGCACAAATACTTTGCTGCAGTGTAATTGGGTCATATAGATGCTGCCTACATAGTATAATTATCTGCAGGGCTACAGCATGTGTAATTCATACATATATATATTTTTTTATTGTGTTTGGCAAACAATAGAAACCAAGGTGTGGCTATATATAATAATAGAAAGTAAGTATATATTCTGGATTTGAAAATGTTGGTGTAAAATGTACATGGGGATATTTATGAACATTTGACAACATAAAAATCTGCTGTTTCCCATGGCAACCAGTCACATTCTATTTATAGTAGGGTTTTAAAAAAATGGAAACTCATATCTGATTGGTTGCTATGGTTACAGCAACACTTTTTATGAAAGTCTCTAACATTTCTTAAAATATCTTTCTTAATCTGCAGAAACAAAAGTGGAAATAAAATAAATGAATGAATAAAACAATTTCAGCGCTGCCTTAATGCTCAGATTCTGTGGACACTTAAATGACCTCCCGGCGGCCTGGGGGGTATAGAGGGGGAGGAGTTTCAGGTTATGTAAACATATTTCAAAGTGCCCAAATTCCTAGCTGAGCCTTTATACTCCAAGGTCCTGCCAGCTAAATAAGGCAGAGTGTGGGCCCAGGCCACGGTGAGCCCTTTATGGGACTACCACCCAGATGGTGTCTCTGTGCATACTAGCCACAACATTGCAGGTATGTTTTGTATACTAGGAACCAAAACAGAGGTCTGTTTGTATACTAGAGTGTGGGTCTGTATTGTACACTAGCCACCAGCTTAGAGAGCCACTTTGTTTTCTCCCTACGAGATTGGAATATTTTTAAGTAGCACAACTAGCTACTAGATTGATGGCCTACTTTATATACCAGATACCAGATTGGTGGTCCGCTTTATATACTAGCTAGCAGATTGAGATTTGTTTATATAATAGTCACCATATTGTTAGAATGCTGAACACAGTAGCCACCAGATTGGGAGAATGCCGAGCACACTAGCCACCCAATTGGGAGAATGCTGAACACAGTAGCCACCAGATTGGGAGAATGCTGAACACAGTAGCCACCCGATTGTGAGAATGCTGAACACACTAGCCATCAGATTGGGAGAATGCTGAACACAGTAGCCACCAGATTGGGAGAATGCGAACACACTAGCCACCAGATTGGGAGAATGCTGAACACACTAGCCACCAGATTGGAAGAATGCGAACACACTAGCCACCAGATTGGGAGAATGCGAACACACTAGCCACCAGATTGGGAGAATGCTGAACACACTAGCCACCCGATTGGGTGAATGCTGAACACATTAGCCACCAGATTGGGAGAATGCTGAATACACTAGCCACCAGATTATGAGAATGCTGAACACACTAGTCACCAGATTAGGAGAAAGTTGAACACACTAGCCACCAGATTGGGAGAATGCCAAGCACACTAGCCACCCAATTGGGAGAATGCTGAACACAGTAGCCACCAGATTGGGAGAATGCTGAACACAGTAGCCACCCGATTGTGAGAATGCTGAACACACTAGCCATCAGATTGGGAGAATGCTGAACACACTAGCCATCAGATTGGGAGAATGCTGAACACACTAGCCATCAGATTGGGAGAATGCTGAACACAGTAGCCACCAGATTGGGAGAATGCTGAACACACTAGCCACCCGATTGGGTGAATGCTGAACACATTAGCCACCAGATTGGGAGAATGCTGAATACACTAGCCACCAGATTATGAGAATGCTGAACACACTAGTCACCAGATTAGGAGAAAGTTGAACACACTAGCCACCAGATTGGGAGAATGCCAAGCACACTAGCCACCCAATTGGGAGAATGCTGAACACAGTAGCCACCAGATTGGGAGAATGCTGAACACAGTAGCCACCCGATTGTGAGAATGCTGAACACACTAGCCATCAGATTGGGAGAATGCTGAACACACTAGCCATCAGATTGGGAGAATGCTGAACACACTAGCCATCAGATTGGGAGAATGCTGAACACAGTAGCCACCAGATTGGGAGAATGCTGAACACACTAGCCACCCGATTGGGTGAATGCTGAACACATTAGCCACCAGATTGGGAGAATGCTGAATACACTAGCCACCAGATTATGAGAATGCTGAACACACTAGTCACCAGATTAGGAGAAAGTTGAACACACTAGCCACCAGATTGGGAGAAAGTTGAACACACTAGCCCCCAGATTAGGAGAAAGTTGAACACACTAGCCACCAGATTGGGAGAATGCCAAGCACACTAGCCACCCAATTGGGAGAATGCTGAACACAGTAGCCACCAGATTGGGAGAATGCTGAACACAGTAGCCACCCGATTGTGAGAATGCTGAACACACTAGCCATCAGATTGGGAGAATGCTGAACACACTAGCCATCAGATTGGGAGAATGCTGAACACAGTAGCCACCAGATTGGGAGAATGCGAACACACTAGCCACCAGATTGGGAGAATGCTGAACACACTAGCCACCAGATTGGGAGAATGCGAACACACTAGCCACCAGATTGGGAGAATAAGAACACACTAGCCACCAGATTGGGAGAATGCTGAACACACTAGTCACCAGATTAGGAGAAAGTTGAACACACTAGCCCCCAGATTAGGAGAAAGTTGAACACACTAGCCACCAGATTGGGAGAAAGTTGAACACACTAGCCACCAGATTGGGAGAATGCTGAACACAGTAGCCACCAGATTGGGAGAATGCGAACACACTAGCCACCAGATTGGGAGAATGCTGAACACACTAGCCACCAGATTGGGAGAATGCTGAACACACTAGCCATCAGATTGGGAGAATGCTGAACACAGTAGCCACCAGATTGGGAGAATGCGAACACACTAGCCACCAGATTGGGAGAATGCTGAACACACTAGCCACCAGATTGGGAGAATGCGAACACACTAGCCACCAGATTGGGAGAATAAGAACACACTAGCCACCCGATTGGGAGAATGCTGAACACACTAGTCACCAGATTAGGAGAAAGTTGAACACACTAGCCCCCAGATTAGGAGAAAGTTGAACACACTAGCCACCAGATTGGGAGAAAGTTGAACACACTAGCCCCCAGATTAGGAGAAAGTTGAACACACTAGCCCCCAGATTAGGAGAAAGTTGAATACACTAGTCACCAGATTAGGAGAAAGTTGAACACACTAGTCACCAGATTAGGAGAAAGTTGAACACAGTAGCCACCAGATTAGGAGAAAGTTGAACACACTAGCCACCAGATTAGGAGAAAGTTGAACACACTAGCCACCAGATTAGGAGAAAGTTGAACACACTAGCCACCAGATGGGAAGAACTGTCACAGTCCCCATACCCACAGTGAGGCCTATGCAATACGAGACACGATAGATACAGAAGGTCCTGTGATACTGGGACAGTAATGATAATATATATCCTGGATCTGTCCTGGATCCTGCAGGCTTGAAGAAATGTTTTTGAGGGTTTCATGTAACATGAAAGCATCAAAGTGTATGTAGAGTTTGCAGGGTCTTCTACCATATTCAAGGGTTCTACAAAATCTGGGCACCAGATTGCCATGGCGCTTAGAAAACACAACCTTGCAACTTGTCTACAGGGGGCTCCCCAAGCTGTATCTCTCCTGTCATGGTCACAGACATTACATCCCAAGGCCAGTCTCTCGCTGCGCGGGTGGAGGTTCTGGTGAGACCGAGAGTATGGCAGTGGATCAGAATGAGGTAGCTGCACTCTGATTTGCTGTCAGATTGTCACTGGCATACAGTAATGAAGTCTCACAAGAGAGGCAGGGTCATCTGGAGAGACTAAGCTTAGCACCACACCGCAGTGGGCTTCAGCTAGCTAGTCTGATCCTTATCGCTGCCTGGCCCATCTTGTGGTAAAAAAAGAGTATTTTTTTATTTATTTTTTGCTGGTCCCTAAGTTTTGACCCTGGCTTCTAACTCCTGGGGGAATTTATTGAGCCCTGCGCTGTGGTATGTGTCATGCCTCAATGATGTGACTGGTTTATAGTAAATTGATAGGCTGCATGCTCATGAATATTGATTCAACCCACATAACGTCTGCCTCCACTGTGTGTAGGTGACAGGTCCTCTTTATAACGCCAGTCCTAGCCTGTGCTTAAGCAGGAGACACTTTATTTGAATTTCAATAATAAACAACATGCAGCACAGTATTCATGATTTGCTGTAATACACTAACACCAACTGTATCATTTATTGCTTTATATTTTAGCTTTAATTCTTGCCATCATTACTTAATGAAATAGTGTATCTTGCACTTCTTTACATAATGGATTTTGGGTGTTTTGTCCGTTCCGGCACCAGCTGCAAATGCGTGAGGGAGTTCAGCCTCTGCTGTAGGTGAATAGCCCGTGTGTACTTAGCATTGATATTCTGATGCGTTATCTTACGTGAAACTATCCTGTGGTTACTTAGTATCAGCATAACATGAACATTGTACTTAGGATAATGTATTTCCGTCTGTATGAGCACGTCGTTATGTCAGTCATATTAAAAGTGAATTACAGGAAATGCCCCCAAAATTAAATATAACATTTTAAACCACTACACCAAAAATAGGAGAACAGCAGTATGTCTCCCTGTTTCCTCCCTCTGCACCTCTATATAGTCTGATTTGTTTCTCTTGATATAAAGGTGTTTTTTCCAGCAATTATGTTATTTTAGACCTAAGTGGCCAAAGCTTTGATTGCCCATCCAGTGGGACAGTGACTACATCTCACATCTCGTTGGGGCTTTTGGGATGGTTTAGCAATTGATACTGCATCTGTACTGTAATCCTACTTTGGCTTGGTGTCACTTACTGTAGCTTTATAAGACACAGTGCATCCTGCACACACTGTAGTATCAGTGGACGGCACAGACACACGCTCTGTGCGGACCTCTGTTTGCGCAGTGAGATATGTACGTTATGTACTGAACACATCGATTAATGAATCAATACTGGTCATACCACAGTGTTTTCAATGAGCCGTTGCTTGTCTGTCATGTTGGTTTTATAAATAAACAACTTCCCCGCCCCCCATGCCTCCGAAGCCAGAAATGAACATAAAGGGACATAGAAAGTTAATTATGTCTATTGCCGCCAATTACCGCCAACCTAATATTACATTGTCTACTGATTGGGAAAGCACAAATGTAAGCACAGCGGAATCAGTTTCATCAATTTAAGCTTTAAAGGTGTTTTCCACCCTCAGATTACTATACACACTCAGATTAATTTATTTATGCTGTCCTGAAATCCTTACGAAATGTCTTGCATTTTAATTCTTCTTTCCATAACGTTTTCAGCCATTTATTTATATCATCAGCTAACCGTTATCTTCGCCCTGGGCTGTGACAAGAAGCTGTTCTCTGGACAGTTATACAGTTACTGGAGCTGAATTTGCACAGGGCCCATTGGCCCCTGCTGTGTTACTGACCACAGGGCCTGTACTTGTCACTGTGTCTGTAATAGCGTTGCATGGTGTGTGTGCGATACAAGGTCAGTGAACCCCTATCAGGGGCAGACGCTTGATTTGTAGAGGGGGGTTTCCACACCATGCATCCAGTGGGCGTGACCAGCATGCATGGGGGCGTGGCTATAATTTGACACAGTGTTTGGCTGCTCTCCAACCCTTCCTATAATATACATGGGCAATGCTGCGTGCACTACTATTAGGTGCATGCAGCTCTCCCTTTTCAAGCAGAGTTGTGTGAAGCGGGAGCAGGAGCAGGGTCCAGCCACCTCAATACAGTGCCCCATGCTTTGAGGGGGGTTTCCAGGTACTAGGAACCCCCCCCCCTCGGTTTGCATATGCCTATCACATACCTTCCAGGGATACACCACCTATCTTACAACAGATTTATACACTGCAGGTCTCAGCGCTCTTTATGGGGTAGCTCATGAGTAGTTTTATATTAATTATATTTACTTGTTTCCTTTTAAATGCACATGTGGGGCTATAATTATTCATTTTATTATGCCTTCACTACACTGAATCAAATGTTCATAGATTTTCCAGTATGGACGTAATCCGGCGGAATAAACATCTTAGTGCAACTTCTCAAGTTTCCTCTCCTTTATCTATCTTAGTACTGTACAGAAACAGCACTGATTGGGACAATTGTGCCACTAAAAGGGCTTATTTAATAGATTGATGCAGTCAGTACACACACTGTAACCAATAGCAACCAGGTATTGGCTGTTATTAGTCTGACTGCACCAAACACTTGTCACATGTCCCATCTGCCCACCAATCATCATCCAGCCTACTAAGGAGATGTCCCTGTTTGTCTGACCCTGAGTGTAATCATAAACAACTGGAGTGGGAGTAGGAAGATGATGTCTTCACTCATATGTCTCTGTGCAATGCACAAACAGCTTCTCCGTGGACAATGTGACTTACTGACACCTCCAGAGCAGACAGCAGCTTAAACCGTGTGACTGTGTGTGGTACGGGAATGGATCACACAAGACTACAACCCTCTGACCAACATTGCTACACACACAGCCCACTCAGTACTTTCCAGTGTGCAATATGATTTAGCACATGTTCTTGTGTTTCAAACTCCCATTGTCCCATAGATTGTAAGCTTGTGAGCAGGGTGCTCTTACCTCTCCGTCTGTATGTATTACCCAGTATTGTTTTATTACTGTTTGTTCCCAATTGTAAAGCGCTACGGAATTTGCTGGCGCTATATAAATAAATGGTGATGATAATGATAAGTTACTGACATTAGTTACCTTAAATATCAGATAGGCACAACCGTCTTAATGATATTGCATGTTTGCACGGGACCCACATTTATTTACACCTTTAAACACTATAAAACACATTTTCTGTACCTAGCAGTGGTCAAAGTGTAAATTTACAAGTGGCGGTATGCAAATTGTAATGCAGGTGTAGGTGAATGGAATGTGATAGTTCTAGCAGAAACATCTAAACATTAAAATACATGATGGCAGTGGCCCTAAAGTGCACGTGTGTTGTACTTTGTAGTGATGCCACAATAGTGGGTCCTTCCACGTTTTATTGAGCAGTTCCACGGACCGGGAGGTGGGCATGCATCGTGAAATGCATCGGACAGCCAATTAGATGCACATATGTAACATTATTATTGGTTCATGTAGTATTCCTAATTTAGCATTTGTGAATTGATGCTTTTCTATTGCTTGCTGTGACTCCCATAGTGTGCTCAAACAACTAATCCCTGTGTGCTCTTCCCACATGGTGAATTTTCATTTCATGGTGACTGTGTGTTCATTGTTTGAGATTCGCTCAGTATCTACTAATAGTGTATATTAGATAAATACAATGTACTAGGAAGATTAGTCTCCCTGCTATCCAAAGCAGCAACAGGGCAGTCCATTATGTTGCTTGTGTCCACGTGTTTATGTGCCTAAATCAAATTCAGTTTGTGATCAGTCCGATCCCTGCATGCATTGTCTATTATGTAATCCCTCCAGTTGTGCCTGGGTCTATGTGTCTATCTGTGTCAGTCAGTGTGTCTTTATCTGTCCCAGGGCCAGCATGTCCTTATAACTAAAAGGGTTGATGGCAGCTGGTTTGAAGGGCGAGTTGAAGGTTCTGGACGCCTTGGTCTGTTTCCTGCAAGCTATGTGCAGATCAAAGAGGGGCGCTTGCAGGAGAGGAAGGGGATCTCCAAAATTAGAGGAGCATCAGATACTAATTCTGTAGAGCAGGTCAGTACTAACTCTGTCTAACACAATGACTCATACATAGTTATCTTTGTAATGGTATTCTCATATCTGCACAAACATAGAGACAACTAGATGAAACATTACAGCTTAACACTGCTAGATCTCTGGCACCAGTACTACACCTCACACTGATCTCTGCGCCGCACTCTGCTCTTCTCCTCACTCTGTTCCCAAACCAGGCTTCTCTCCATACTAATCTGAACCTACTGCCCACAGTGCTCTCTGACCCTGCTCTTCTCCTCACTCTGTTCCCAAACCAGGCTTCTCTCCACAGTGATCTGTGACCCCGTTCTTCTCCGCACTCTGCTCCCAAACCAGGCTTCTCTCCACACTGATCTGTGACCCCGTTCTTCTCCGCACTCTGCTCTCAAACCAGGCTTCTCTCCACAGTGATCTGTGACCCCGTTCTTCTCTGCACTCTGCTCTCAAACCAGGCTTCTCTCCACAGTGATCTGTGACCCCGCTCTTCTCCGCACTCTGTTCCCAAACCAGGCTTCTCTCCATACTAATCTGAACCTACTGCCCACAGTGCTCTCTGACCCTGCTCTTCTCCTCACTCTGTTCCCAAACCAGGCTTCTCTCCACAGTGATCTGTGACCCCGTTCTTCTCCGCACTCTGCTCCCAAACCAGGCTTCTCTCCACACTGATCTGTGACCCCGTTCTTCTCCGCACTCTGCTCTCAAACCAGGCTTCTCTCCACAGTGATCTGTGACCCCGTTCTTCTCTGCACTCTGCTCTCAAACCAGGCTTCTCTCCACAGTGATCTGTGACCCCGCTCTTCTCCGCACTCTGTTCCCAAACCAGGCTTCTCTCCATACTAATCTGAACCTACTGCCCACAGTGCTCTCTGACCCTGCTCTTCTCCTCACTCTGTTCCCAAACCAGGCTTCTCTCCACAGTGATCTGTGACCCCGTTCTTCTCCGCACTCTGCTCCCAAACCAGGCTTCTCTCCACACTGATCTGTGACCCCGTTCTTCTCCGCACTCTGCTCTCAAACCAGGCTTCTCTCCACAGTGATCTGTGACCCCGTTCTTCTCCGCACTCTGCTCCCAAACCAGGCTTCTCTTCACACTGATCTGTGACCCTGTTCTTCTCCACATTCTGCTCCCAAACCAGGCTTCTCTCCACACTGATCTATGACCCCGCTCTTCTCCGCACTCTGCTCCCAAACCAGGCTTCTCTACACCCTGATCTCTGACCCTGCTCTTCTCCGAGCTCTGCTCCCAAACCAGGCTTCTCTCCACAGTGATCTATGACCCCGCTCTTCTCTGCACTCTGTTCCCAAACCAGGCTTCTCTCCACACTGATCTGTGACCCTGTTCTTCTCTGCACTCTGCTCCCAAACCAGGCTTCTCTCCACACTGATCTATGACCCCTCTCTTCTCCGCACTCTGCTCCCAAACCAGGCTTCTCTCCACACTGATCTATGACCCCGCTCTTCTCCACACTCTGCTCCAAACCAGGCTTCTCTCCACATTGATCTGTGACCCTGTTCTTCTCCACACTCTGCTCCCAAACCAGGCTTCTCTCCACACTGATCTATGACCCCGCTCTTCTCTGCACTCTGCTCCCAAACCAGGCTTCTCTCCACACTGATCTGTGACCCTGTTCTTCTCTGCACTCTGCTCCCAAACCAGGCTTCTCTCCACACTGATCTATGACCCCGCTCTTCTCCACACTCTGCTCCCAAACCAGGCTTCTCTCCACACTGATCTATGACCCCGCTCTTCTCCACACTCTGCTCCCAAACCAGGCTTCTCTCCACAGTGATCTGTGACCCCGCTCTTCTCCGCACTCTGTTTGAAAACCAGGCTTCTCTCCACACTGATCTATGACCCCGCTCTTCTCCGCACTCTGCTCCCAAACCAGGCTTCTCTCCACACTGATCTATGACCCCGCTCTTCTCTGCACTCTGTTCCCAAACCAGGCTACTCTCCACACTGATCTATGACCCCGCTCTTCTCCACACTCTGCTCCAAACCAGGCTTCTCTCCACACTGATCTGTGACCCAGCTCTTCTCCGCATTCTGTTCCCAAACCAGGCTTCTCTACACACTGATCTATGACCCCGCTCTTCTCCGCACTCTGTTCCCAAACCAGGCTTCTCTCCATACTAATCTGAACCTACTGCCCACAGTGCTCTCTGACCCTGCTCTTCTCCTCACTCTGTTCCCAAACCAGGCTTCTCTCCACACTGATCTGTGACCCCGCTCTTCTCTACACTCTGTTCCCAAAACAAGCTTCTCTCCATACTAATCTGAACCTACTGCCCACAGTGCTCTCTGACCCTGCTCTTCTCCTCACTCTGTTCCCAAACCAGGCTTCTCTCCACACTGATCTGTGACCCTGTTCTTCTCCGCACTCTGCTCCTAAGCCAGGCTTCTCTCCACACTGATCTGTGACCCTGTTTTTCTCTGCACTCTGCTCCCAAACCAGGCTTCTTTCCACACTGATCTGTGACCCTGTTCTTCTCCACACTCTGCTCCCAAACCAGGCTTCTCTCCATACTAATCTGAACCTGCTGCCCACAGTGCTCTCTGACTCTGCTCTTCTCCTCACTCTGTTCCCAAACCAGGCTACTCTCCACACTGATCTATGACCCCGCTCTTCTCCACACTCTGCTCCAAACCAGACTTCTCTCCACACTGATTTGTGACCCAGCTCTTCTCCGCATTCTGTTCCCAAACCAGGCTTCTCTACACACTGATCTCTGACCCTGCTCTTCTCCGAGCTCTGCTCCCAAACCAGGCTTCTCTCCACAGTGATCTGTGACTCTGCTGCCTTCAATGCTCTCTGACCATGAACTAATCCACACTCTGTCTCTGACCCTGCTCCACTCTCTGCTTCTCTCCACACTGACCTGTGACCCTGTTCCCTGCATTCATTTTCTGACCCTAATATCCTATACACTGTACTGTCTGACACTGCTCCCATCCACCCCACATTCTGCTCAGTGGCCCTGATCCCTTCCACTATCTAATCTATGACCCTTCATCCATCCACACAGTGAGACCCTGCCATCCAGGCTCTGCTCTGTGGTCTGACTTCCCTACACCCTCTGGTATTCTGATTATCTCTACTAGTATTGTGAAACTTGTCAGTCCAAGCCCTCTATACTCACACTGTATAACCTTGTTTTCCTTAACAGGACTCTGCTCGTATCACACTCACAGAAAAACCCATTACCGTGAAAGCCTCTGCATCCAGTAAGCTCCAGAAGCTGGCTGGGAGCCTGTAAGTACAGTATGCCCATGAGACTGACCAGCATTTACTGCAGACATGTACCAAGTGTAGTGTTTCCAATGTTTTTGTTTTATTATTTTGTACTGCTTTGTGTGTTGTTCATAGCAATGGACTGTCAGTTCTTGTTCTCACTTGCAGGTACCGGGTAGTGTACAGCTTCTCCCCAAAGAACCCGGATGAGCTGCAATTGAACGTCGGGGACATAGTGACAGTGACTCAGCGTTGTGAGGACGGTTGGTACGTAGGTAAGTATCTCAGTCCAGAGAGATGACCATGACAGTGACCATAAGTCCTGCATGTCTCATATCACTGCTCTCTCTGTCTCACAGGTGTCTGCTGGAGAACAAAAAAATTTGGAAGCTTCCCTGGAAATTTTGTTGCCCCCTATGTGACTTTAGAGAATACTCCCTCATGAACACTGTGCGCACCATTTATAACATCATGCAGATCTGGCAGTGCCCACCAATGAGCATGAAAAATGAAATGCTTGTCCAATGGGAATGTTAGATCTCACCCTCACCGTAGACTGTGTTTTTTGGCATGTGCATATCTGTGTGTGTATATAAGTGCACCTTGTCTGGCTAAATTACATGTTGGGCGGTATAAAAAATGTACATATTAACAAAATATAACAAATATGTGATCTATTACATGGAATGTTCGGAATAGGGTATTGCAAATTAAAAGCTTTCTTTTTTTTTTTACGTAATTTGGAGCACCATGCCTAAAATGTACTAAATTATGTATAAAAATGATCCGTGTAATTCCCCATGCTGCCCCAACATTTCTGTTCTTATTCCCTTATTTATCAGAGCTCCTGAAAATCACTGTAAGTGGAGTGACTTGGGAATCATTGTCAGGATACTACGTAAAGGTTTAGCTCTTTTCCCCTGGCAGCTAACTGGTCTGCACGGAGGCAGTCTTAGGTGTCACCCTGGCCCATCTGGTAACCCTAATATGTTCGGAACCACTTAGGCAAACAGTTGGTTCATTTTCAAATTACAAACACAAAAAGTCTTTATTTGCAAAATAGCACACTCCGTAAAATATAACACTTTAACAGAACAATTGCCAGGGGGTTTACCAAGGATGCCACCCTTCCTAAATAAGCTATAGTCACCGTCACCAACTAGCGCTGTCCTAGATGATGAGCTACGAACGTCTATCCCTCTACCAACTTGGTAGGGATTGGATTGAGTCCACTATCTTCCTGCTTTTATCAGACCCACAGATGGTTAAGACCCACAAAGACTTCCACGATCAGTCCAACAGGAGTTGGAACCCCAAGTCAATGTTGTCCAGGCAAAAGACTCACGTTGGTGCGGTGACTCGTCCTTCAGATCCCCGCTCTGGTTCCCATGCTGGTGTGGCTTCAGCATTGCCGTCTTTAGATATCCGACCTGCACAGGATTGATACCTGCTTATCAAGAGGGCTTTCATTTAGCCTTCCCAAAGTCTCAGAGTGATATAAGGCACCCTGCTGTGAGTGACTCCGGGCAGTCTAGCTGTGCATGAAGTTGGACAATGGGTACCCACTTTACCATGCAATGGAGCATAAACACATCAATCCTTGGGCACCAAGAGCCAAACACCAATTAACCCAGGATACTATTTTTTGGTGATTTGCTGACCTGGACAAACTGATAATTCTGGCACAACATGGCTGACCGCTGGAGGAGGAAGTCCCGCAAGGTTAAAAGTCAATGGCACAACTGCTTGGGATGCCTCTGGTTGGCTGAGTACCCTGAAGCCATAAGTGATATTGGCTCCTTTAGTGGATTTGTTAACATACCTGGGAGTGCTTAATGACCAGACGTAGTGAAATGTAAGAACTGTATAACACACAACAGACATATAACTGATATGGCAGCACACAATAATAAGTATTAACGAGAGAGGATGTCCTATTTTCAGCAGCCCAACACCCTGCTCTCGCCCTAAGCATGTTTGTGCATGTGCCCATCTGGGATTATTGCAGTAAAGGGAAATATATGCAAATATGATTGTGGTAATAATAAAAGTAATAATAAAAATGGAAACTCGTATAACATCTGTCAGTCTCAGATTTCTGCATAGCCTTCACCTGTCTATCTCTTTCCACTTACCTGACCCCACACATCCCTTTCTGATCCCCTTACTATATTTCCCACCATTTTCATCATTATCATCATCATTATTTATTCATATAGCGCCACTAATTCCGCAGCGCTGTACAGAGCACTCACTCACATCAGTCCCTGCCCCAATGGAGCTTACAGTCTAAATTCCCTAACCCACACACACACAGATAGACAGATACACAGACTAGGGTCAATTTGATAGCAGCCAATTTAACTATTAGTATGTTTTTGGAGTGTGGGAGGAAACTGGAGCACCCGCAGGAAACCCACGCAAGCACGGGGAGAACATACAAACTCCACACATATAAGGCCATGGTTGGGAATCGAACTCATGACCCCAGTGCTGAGAGGCAGAAGTGCTAACCACTTAGCCACCGTGCTGACCATTTTTCTATTTTCCCTCCCTCACTCTTCTTCATCAACATCATCATCATCTATTTATATAGCGCCACTAATTCCGCAGGGCTGTACAGAGAACTCATTCACATCAGTCCCTGCTCCATTGGAGCTTACAGTCTAAATTCCCTAACTTACACATACACACAGCCCGAGAGAGACTAAGGTCAATTTAATAGCAGCCAAATCACCTACTAGTATGTTCTTTCCTATTCCCTTCTTCATCTTTTTCCCCATCATTTTCACTTTCCCTCTTTTACTACGGTGTATATCCATGATTGATAGAACTTAATAAGGGACTTATGATGAGGATGACATGGGAGACAGCACATACACACAGCTGCAGTGTGTTCTCCTTCTGTGCTGTGTTGAGTATTCCGCCTGTATTACCCCCAGTGGTTGCATGAATGGCCCTTGTGGCCACCATAGAGATCTATGATCCCTTTTTAGATCTGCATTCTGCACCATTCAACTGAACGCAGTGTGGACTGTGCTCTGTGTGCATGTGCCTCTAAAATAGCCTTTCCCACACTGTCTCTCCTCTCTTTCCTTCTGCCCTCCCCTGGGCGTGGTGCCCTGTATGTCTTACGTAACTGCCCTGCCTCTCCCTGTCTCTGTGCCCAGTGCCCGAGGCACTTACGGGTTGAGGCGGCAGTCATGAAGATGTCTGCTTGCATTCCACATCTACACAATGTGAATCAGATCGCCTCAGATTTCAGGACAGGGCAGTGACCAGCTCAGCTCGCTGCACCTACACTAATAGTTCTAGTTTCTTATATTAAAGGCCGCTGTTATACAGGAGCACACTTATCAATCTTCTCATAAGTGAAAAATAGTTTTCAATCCTTATCGCATTGATAAGGATTGAACTATTTCTTAAATTTATGAAGAACCCAACACAGAAACAGCAGTTCCGATAAACTGCTGTTTCTGTGATAAAAAAAAATCGCACTTACCACTGCCTCTTCGGAATGCGCTGTCTCTGGATCTCCTCCTGGTCCTCTTTGTTTCTTTTCTTACAGCAACTGTGCATGTGCACGTTGCAGAGAGCGAGCGGTGAGTGACAGGGAGGGATCATGTGATCCCTCCACACATGCGCTGACCAGCTCTGCTCTTCGGAGCAGAGCTGACAACACTGACATTTTTCAATTATGATAATGTAAGCCAGCTTCAGCTGATGTACATTATCATGAGAAGTTACCGAAAAAAAACATTTTTTCGTAATTTGTTAAATTGCGGTAGGGAGCAGTCACTATACTGTTGTATGGTGACTGCTCCCCAAAACTAAACAGAATGCAAAGCAGCAGATATCCACGATATCTGCTGCGATGCACCTTTCTTAAATATGCGCAACACTCCAACTTGCGTTGGAGTTCCAGTAACTGAGTGCAGCGTTGCTAACACTCCTTCATAAATATGCCCCACAGTGTCTTACCTCTTTATGTGCATGATGCAAATGCAGCCCAAGTAAAACTTGCTTCACTACGAACGCCATCATGACCTGTTTAGTGAATGCGATTATAATGTAGTTTTTCTATATATACATCTTTAATAAATATTTACAAAGCCCAGAAAATTACACCTTAAATACACAATACAGGATAACAGAAATTGAATTGTACAATTGGTCAATATAGAAAATAGGGACATTTCCAGTTAGGGACAATTGGCAACTAAAGTCTATGCAAGTGTGTAACTAGTATAGCGGCTGGGGGCCCCTCTATCAAAGCCCCAGGTGTATATGTAGGTTTTTCACCCTTAGGCAGTATATAGTGTCCTGTGTCTATGTGCAGATCTCAGACCATATACAGATACATGTGCACACTTTCAAATATAGTATGCAAGCTATCAGAAATGTATGTACATAAATGTACATAAATGTATGCAGTGAATTTATCTGCCCTTTTCAAAGTCCCGTTTTATGACCGGCAGTGTGTGGAAGGTTTGTTTGGCTGCTTGTTTTAGTAACATAAGTGGACTCTGTACAGCAGCAATGTCCACAAACAGCCAGGAGTGAGATGAAACCAGCAAAGAATGAGAAACACAAAGCAGAAACCAAATCCGCCTGTAACTCAGCGTATTTCCTACAAGAGGATACATTTTCCATGTTCACGATCGATCGCACTACTGGGGATAGTCTAGGAAGCTGGAGGAAGCTGAACTTGTTCTTATAAATGTCTTTAATGGAGCGACTACATGTGTTGTATTCTGTTATAGCTGCATTTTATTGTGACATTAACTAAACCCTGACCATTTTTTAAGTATCCCTAAAGACAAGGTGGTAGTGGCAGAAAAAAAGAAGCTATAACTTTACAGAATGTGGAGTAATAAGAAATCTTAGAGACAACTGAAGACAGACTTACACCCCTCTTTTATACAATATTCCCCCGATAGCAGGGGCGGGGGAGGGGGGGGAGGCTGGTGGTGTGTGTGTGTGTGTGGGAGGGGGGGTATACTTAAACAAAGGCTTATTTATTTATTTATTTATTTATTTAAATAAAGCCTTTCCTTGAATGGTCCAATTTAATTACTTTTTTAAAAAAAATATTTTTATACATTTGATTGTTTTTTTTACATTATTTGCAATTTTCTTAACAAATTTAAAGAACCAAGGGGCATATTTAACAATTGACGGTATTGCACTATCGTGCACTTACCGTGTAATTAGGTCATGGAAGTCTCAAATTGATATTTATGAAAGCTCCATCGGACTGTTCAATCTCGAAAACCATTAATTTTCTCTGCACTTCGTTTTTTCTAGCAGTCACCATACAACAGTATGGTGACTGCTCGGGGCCGGCATTTAACAAGTTCCGAAAAAATTAATTTTTCGGAAACTTGTAATGTAAATGTACTACATCATCAGAACTGTTACAGAATCCCTTCTTCCTCGGTATGTCCAGCTCTGCTATGGAGAGAAGAGCTGGACAGCGCATGTGCAGGGAGTGGTCTTGTGATCCCTCCCTGTCATCTGATCTCATTTCAGACTACAGATGCAGAAACACTAGTCTCGTGTCTGTGCACAGCCTGGAGGTCTCTAGACTGCACATGCGCAGTTGCATCTACAAATGAAAAAAAAAAGAGGAGGAGGAGATGGGAATACAGCGCGTCCGAAGAGGCAGGGGTAAGTATGATTTTTTTTTTCACAGAAACAGCAGATTATCGGGACTGCTGTTTCTGTGCTCCGGTTTTGATAAATTTGAGAAATGAATCAATACTTATCCGTCCAATAAGGATTGATAACCATTTCTCTATTTCAACGATAAATGATAAATGTGCCCCCAAGTCTGGACTTCCAGCTCCATCGTCAATGCGTGAGCCAACATCAGAGATGGAGAAGACTTTCTGACGGAACAGTCAGAGTCCTCTTCCCGCCAACAGCCAGTGTCACCGGAGAACTGAGCATCGCAACAAGCAGCGAAAGAAAATCTATGGATAGACTCCATAGTCTGTAACAGAGGACAGCGGCTTCAAGACCACTGTAGGATGGAGCACATAGTTGAGGTGTATGTGAGGCTGTTCATATATCACCAGCACCACCATCATCACCATCGTTTATTTACAACAGTCTGCAGCACAGGACAGTTTACAAAATAAAAATTATACATAGAAACAGAACATACGAGGTGATGGAGAAGGTGCAGAACGAGTGTAGAGCGATCCATGGTTGTGAGAACTTACAATCTAGATGGAGAGAGTAATGTTGAGACAGTAGGAGCGAGCGGGACGGGTTGGAAGCTGGTAGTGCCCAAAGCAGAGTCAGGAGGGGGTGAGGTCGCCTATGAGCGCTTCACAGATGGAAGGTTGGAGGAAAGTCTGGTCAGAGAGGATAGGGAGTCTCAATAAGTAGGCAATATAACATAGGCTACAGAAGGGGGGGGGGCACTTTGGCTCCCCAACTAATTCAGCGTTGCTCGATAAATTTCCAGTACGACAGTTACCTGGACATGTATAGTTACCTATATAACATGACTCTCAATGGACTTTAGAACGTTTCTGTGAACTGGTGCCAAGTTGTCACCCCTGTATCACTCTGCTGAACATCAATTCTGATAATGAATAAAAAGAAGTGGGCAATAAGGGTAACACTAGGTGTAAGGGCCGAGCAGCACTAATGGATGCCACATCCATACAACATGCGAGTGGAGATGTGCAGACTGCACATTGGGAGAGAACAGAATGTTTATTTCATAGTTTCGGCACATTCTTCCCAGCAAATGTAAGGAATGGTCTAGTGAATGCCAGAAAGGAAGCGCAGTGACAGACAGGGTAGTGTGCAGTGTCTCAGCCGCCATGGTAATGACAGGGTCATCTATGTCCCTTATATATTACTGCTGCATTCTTCCAGTATATCCATCCCTGTATCTATCTGTATGTCCAGCATGGTTCTTCTTCTTTACTGCTCAGGACAGGTCTGACTCTTCACATCTGCTGAGCATGAGACTAATGGGCCTTCAGAGATCAGGGAACTAACATATAATTGGAGGAAGGGTAACCTTACACCTCTACACTTTACCCAAACCTGTTCCTCTGCATAGGTTACCGGGGTCAGTAACATTCCACATTTTAACTGATTTCTCTATATTTATTTTAGCCAGTAGATAATGGTTAATTCATTTTTTTTTACTTCGTTTTAGTATCCTCGATGGCGGTGAGAGTGCCGTGTTGCAATGGGGTTTGTTGGCACAAGTTATAATGCAGTTTATAATGCAATATATTGCTGCTGGGCACTGATAGTCCTGTATCCCAAAACATTGGGATCCATGGTTTTGAATTAAAAAGCCGGGACAGCAAATTACATTACGTTTGCTCAGTCTGCAAAACAATCACTTCTTTTTGGGTGACAAATGTAGTCAAATATTACAGAACCTTTTTTCCTGAATCCTGGGAAAATTCAGAGCACTCGTTGTGGATCAATTACAAAGAGAAGTACTTGCGTAAGTAACCCCTATTTACTGGGGTAGGGTAAAGGGGTAATAGTTTTTCTCCGGCTTTGTGGATCAACTGACCAGGGTCATTTTAACAGCATGTGCCCAGTGGGAAAGATGGCCCTGCAACTGACAGGTGTATCCACGAGGGTACCCAGGGAGACCATGCCCAATGAACTGACGTGTCATACATAAAAGCCCGCTGCCGTGTTTATTACTGTGGTAAAAGGTCATAGGAAAACAGGGATCAGGGATGGGAGTGATAGATTATAGAAAGTGTTCAAAAGGGATAAAACTTTACAGTAAAATAACACAGCTCAAATAGGGTCAGTAAATGTGGTCAACAATAAGGAGTATATTGTCGGGGCCCTGGCTCTGCTCACCAAGCACACGCTGGGCCCTTTTACTCTCCCACAGTAATAAAACACACTCAGCGCACACACTCCGCTAATCCTCCCCTGGAGAGGCTTCGCTGCACAGTCCGCAGGCTACACTCCTTGGGACCAACTGCAGCCAGTGATGCTAGAAACATAGAACATAAAAACATAGAATTTGACAGCAGATAAGAACCACTTGGCCCATCTAGTCTGCCCATAATCAGACTATGTAGACCGATAATATAATCTTTAATAGCAGTCCTGTAATCACCCATTACATGTATCAAAATCATGTTGGAAGGGGATGTGTAATGCTTTAACATTGCTTAATCATCCGGGGACTGTGCATACAAAGCTGATCCGGAGATGCTGTGGAAGCCATCAACAGCAGTATACTAATATAATACGTGTTCCTATAATCAGACTTTACACAGAACAAGTGACCTGGTCAGTAGTGGTGTAGAAGTGAGTATGACCCTGTTCTATTGTCTGTGAACAATGTCGTTATTTCCTCTGGTTTTTAAAATTAATCTAAGAGTTTAAGGCTAGGTGCATGCACTGAAGCTGCTGGCAAATTAATAGGCGAGAAGAATGAATGCGGCACAGAGGTTGTAAGGCTATCCTTATGTCTATCCCAAGCATGTTTAAATTGCTCTATTGTATTAGCCTCTACAACCTCTGATAGGAGGCTATTCCACTTATTCACTACCCATGCTGTGAAGCAGTTTTTCTTCACATTTCCTCTGAACCTACCTCCCTTCTCTTCCCCCCCAGTGTCAGTGCATGTCCTCATGTTCTAATACTTCTCTTCCCCCCAGTGTCAGTGCATGTCCTCGTGTTCTAATACTTCTCTTCCCCCCCAGTGTCAGTGCATGTCCTCATGTTCTAATACTTCTCTCCCCCCCCCCCAGTGTCAGTGCATGTCCTTGTGTTCTAATACTTCTCTTCCCCCCAGTGTCAGTGCATGTCCTCATGTTCTAATACTTCTCTTCCCCCCAGTGTCAGTGCATGTCCTTGTGTTCTAATACTTCTCTTCCCCCCAGTGTCAGTGCATGTCCTCATGTTCTAATACTTCTCTTCCCCCCAGTGTCAGTGCATGTCCTCATGTTCTAATACTTCTCTTCCCCCCAGTGTCAGTGCATGTCCTCATGTTCTAATACTTCTCTTCCCCACAGTGTCAGTGCATGTTCTCATGTTCTAATACTTCTCTTCCCTCCCAGTGTCAGTGCATGTCCTCATGTTCTAATACTTCTCTTCCCCCCAGTGTCAGTGCATGTCCTTGTGTTCTAATACTTCTCTTCCCCCCAGTGTCAATGCATGTCCTCGTGTTCTAATACTTCTCTTCCCCCCAGTGTCAGTGCATGTCCTCGTGTTCTAATACTTCTCTTCCCCCCAGTGTCAATGCATGTCCTCGTGTTCTAATACTTCTCTTCCCCCCAGTGTCAATGCATGTCCTCATGTTCTAATACTTCTCTTCCCCCCAGTGTCAGTGCATGTCCTCATGTTCTAATACTTCTCTTCCCCCCAGTGTCAGTGCATGTCCTCGTGTTCTAATACTTCTCTTCCCCCCAGTGTCAGTGCATGTCCTCGTGTTCTAATACTTCTCTTCCCCCCAGTGTCAGTGCATGTCCTCATGTTCTAATACTTCTCTTCCCTCCAGTGTCAGTGCATGTCCTCGTGTTCTAATACTTCTCATCCTTTGAAGAATGTTTCCCTCCTGTACCTTGTCAAAACTCTTGATATATTTGAAAGTTTCAATCATGTTCCCCCTTTTCTCTTCTCTGCTTCAAACTATACATATTAAGATCTTTTAGTCTTTCAAGGTAAGTTTTGTGCTGTAGACCATGATCATTTTAGTTGCCCTTCTTTGTACAATCTCTAATGTATTTATATCCTTCTGGAGATATGACCTCCAAAAAGTATTCTAGATGAGGCCGTACCAATGACTTATACAGTGACATTATTACTTCTTTCTTTCTGCTACTGATTCCTCTCCCTATGCAACCAAGCATCTGACTTACCTTTCTCACTGCTTTGTTACATTGCTTACCTGCCTTTAAGTCACCTGTCATAGTGACTCATAGATCCCTTTCCTCCTCAGTAATTTCCATTATAGTCCCGTTATTACTATATTTAGCCTTTGGGTTTTTGAGATTTTGAGGTTTTTGCATGATTTTGGCATTAAACTGTAGTTACCACTCTCTTGACCATTCCTCCAGTCTACCTGGATCATCAATCATTTATTTTACCCCTCCTGGTGTGTTTGCCCTGTTGCATATCTTTATGTCACCTGCAAAAAAGGCATACTTTCCCTTCAATACCATTTGCAATGTCACCAATAAAGACATTAAAAATCACTAGCTCAAGTACAGATCCCTGGGGTACTCCACTGGTAACCTTTCCCTCCTGTGAATGTATCCATTTACTATAACTCTCTGTGTTCCATCCTGCAAACAAGATCTTATCCATTCAAACGTCTTAGAATCCAATCCCAAATCTTTGGAGTTTAAGAGTCAGCGATGTGGGACACTAAAATCTAGAAAAGCTAGGGCCCCCTTATCTTTGAGCTACTGTGAGTTGAAACAAATAAGGTATGACTGTGTAATGTCAGCTTCCCTGTTTTCGTACAGGATGAAGTGTGTCCACTAGGGGCAGGACAAACGTGTGCTACACATGGAACAGCACATCTCTATAGCTACAATTGTGCCTATTTTCCAGGACCCGCAGTACAGAGGTGCGTGCCCCTTTAAGCAAGTTTATGATCCAACATTCTTGTACATTCTCTTACAGCCCTCTATGTTGTGTTTCTATCACCCCTGAAATCATGGGTCACTGAGGCTGTCTATACATAATGCAGAAATTATGGCTGCTTAAAAGAAAAAAAATATATATTTCCGAAAGTTGAGTATTATCTGTGCTTAGATGGGACAAGATCCTTCATTTTATCGGAAAATTACAATTTCCCCAATCTCTCAGGTGTTTTAAGTTTCAGGTCCATTTACTCTACAGAAAAAAGACAGCAGCGCACTGCAAATAGGGAACATCTGTAAATATACATAACATCCAACCCTTCTTTATTATTTCAGTATCCCATATCTCAAAAAAGTCTAATGTTTGCATATCGGCCAGACCCACCACCCGCATAAAATGTGCCGATTCTGCAACTTGCACTGCAGCTCCATGCTAGGTCCTATGAAAGAAGACAGACACAATCTGATAACACAGCTCCATGATATGTGGATCTATCGCACAGAACTGTGGGCTCATAAAGTCCCCCAGTGTCTTATTTGCTATGTGACTTACAGTCTAGTTTCTAAACAAAGTCTCTCTTTCTCCCCCCTGGCAGTCTCAGTCTCTCATCCTGGCTGTCTCTCAGACTCCTGAGCTTTCCTAGTAGTTTAACTAAAAGCAGATGTGAGAGGCTCTTATATGGGGACTGAGAAACTGAGATCTGGCTATTTGGAGGCTAACCCAACTCCTGAGTGCCTCATTGCTCAGCCGCAGAGGGGCACTGAGAGAAGAGGACAGAGGGTGCAGAGAATGAGAGGGGAGGGGAGGGGTGAGTGTCAGGAGACAAAGGTGTGTCTGTGGTAAGAGGAGGAGACAGACACAGGCGGGGACAGAGAGAGACAGGTGTGTCCTAAAGACAGGAAGAAGAGACAGAGAAGTGACAGAAAGACAGCAGTGAGAGTGAGAGAACCGAGAGGTGCAGACACACTGGGTGACCTGAAGGCAGAGAGCCAAGAGAGAGGCACAGAGAAGAGGACTGGCAGAGACAGAAGGGGCATCACTGGCAGAAGAGACGTCTGTTTGACATGTGAGTCTATCTGTCATATAGACAGCCTAAGGGCAGGGAGGGGAGTGAGGGAGACACATCAGCTAAGAGGGGGGAAGAGAGTTATAGAGGCAGAGAGAGAGAACAGTGTAATAAAGTACAGAGGGAAGAGTGCACAGGGTGGGGATGAAGTGAGAGACAAAATAATCTGAGAAAAGAGCTGTATAGAGAGCAAAGATCAAGAGACAAACAGGGTGAGAGAGACACAGGGCGGGAACAGGAAAGAACTAGATTAAGAGAAAACACAGCTTAGTACAGTATAATACTACAGCGTGAGCAGTAACAGTCTTATAACAGTCTTCTAAACTAAACGTTTCAGTCCTAGGGGTGAGAGCAGACTAAGGAGAGGATGAGCTGGGCGCACGAAGACTCGGAGGTGTATAAGATGCTGCAGGGGAACCAGGAGACAAGGACATCCCCCAGGCAATCCAGCAGCTTCAGGCTACTGCAGGAGGCTCTGGAGAGCAACCCTGATGGTACCTCTAGGACTGGACTCTGACACTGCAATCTGCACAGCTGGGTGTTCACACTAATACTGCTACTAACAGACATTGCCCACAACAGTATGTGTCTGTGAGTGTAAGGACTAAAGATCAATGACACCACCACTAACACTATCACTAACATAACACTACTAGCAGACACTGCCACCACTAATACTATCACTAACATAATACTACTAGCAGACACTGCCACCACTGACACTATCACTGACATAACACTACTAGCAGACACTGCCACCACTGACACTATCACTGACATAACACTACTAGCAGACACTGCCACCACTGACACCATCACTAACATAACACTACTAGCAGACACTGCCACCACTAATACTATCACTAACATAATACTACTAGCAGACACTGACACTATCACTGACATAACACTACTAGCAGACACTGCCACCACTGACACTATCACTGACATAACACTACTAGCAGACACTGCCACCACTGACACCATCACTAACATAACACTACTAGCAGACACTGCCACCACTAATACTATTACTAACATAATACTACTAGCAGACACTGACACTATCACTGACATAACACTACTAGCAGACACTGCCACCACTGACACCATCACTAACATAACACTACTAGCAGACACTGCCACCACTAATACTATCACTAACATAATACTACTAGCAGACACTGACACTATCACTGACATAACACTACTAGCAGACACTGCCACCACTGACGCTATCACTGACATAACACTGCTACTAGCAGACACTACCACCACTAACACTATCACTGACATAACACTGCTCCCAGCAGACACTGTCACCACTGACACTATCACTGACATAACACTGCTCCCAGCAGACACTGCCACCACTGACACTATCACTGACATAACACTGCTCCCAGCAGACACTGACACTATCACTGACATAACACTGCTCCCAGCAGTCACTGTCACCACTGACACTATCACTGACATAACACTGCTCCCAGCAGACACTACCATCACTGACACTATCACTGACATAACACTGCTCCCAGCAGACACTGACACTATCACTGACATAAGACTGCTCCCAGCAGACACTGACACTATCACTGACATAACACTGCTCCCAGCAGACACTGTCACCACTGACACTATCACTGACATAACACTGCTTCCAGCAGACACTGTCACCACTGACACTATCACTGACATAACACTGCTCCCAGCAGACACTGACACTATCACTGACATAACACTACTAGCAGACACTGCCACCACTGACACTATCACTGACATAACACTACTAGCAGACACTGCCACCACTGACACTATCACTGACATAACACTACTAGCAGACACTGCCACCACTGACACCATCACTAACATAACACTACTAGCAGACACTGCCACCACTAATACTATCACTAACATAATACTACTAGCAGACACTGACACTATCACTGACATAACACTACTAGCAGACACTGCCACCACTGACACTATCACTAACATAACACTACTAGCAGACACTGCCACCACTAATACTATCACTAACATAATACTACTAGCAGACACTGCCACCACTGACACTATCACTAACATAACACTACTAGCAGACACTGCCACCACTGACACTATCACTAACATAACACTACTAGCAGACACTGCCACCACTAATACCATCACTAACATAATACTAATAGCAGACACTGCCACCACTGACACTATCACTAACATAACACTACTAGCAGACACTGCCACCACTGACACTATCACTAACATAACACTACTAGCAGACACTGCCACCACTAATACCATCACTAACATAATACTAATAGCAGACACTGACACCACACTGACACTATCACTAACATAACACTACTAGCAGACACTACAACCACACTGACACTATCACTAACATAACACTACTAGCAGACACTGCCACCACTGACACTATCACTGACATAACACTGTTCCCAGAAGACACTACCACCACTAACACTATCACTGACATACCACTGTTCCCAGCAGACACTGCCACCACTGACACTATCACTGACATAACACTGCTCCCAGTACACACTGCCACCACTGACACTATCACTGACATAACACTGCTCCCAGTACACACTGCCACCACTGACACTATCACTGACATAACACTGCTCCCAGTACACACTGCCACCACTGACACTATCACTGACATAACACTGCTCCCAGAAGACACTACCACCACTAACACTATCACTGACATACCACTGTTCCCAGCAAACACTGCCACCACACTGACACTATCACTGACATTACACTGCTCCCAGCAGACACTGCCACCACTGACACTATCACTGACATAACACTGCTACTAGCAGACACTACCACCACTAACACTATCACTGACATAACACTGCTCCCAGCAGACACTGTCACCACTGACACTATCACTGACATAACACTGCTCCCAGCAGACACTGCCACCACTGACACTATCACTGACATAACACTGCTCCCAGCAGACACTGACACTATCACTGACATAACACTGCTCCCAGCAGACACTACCATCACTGACACTATCACTGACATAACACTGCTCCCAGCAGACACTGACACTATCACTGACATAACACTGCTCCCAGCAGACACTACCATCACTGACACTATCACTGACATAACACTGCTCCCAGCAGACACTGACACTATCACTGACATAACACTGCTTCCAGCAGACACTGTCACCACTGACACTATCACTGACATAACACTGCTCCCAGCAGACACTGACACTATCACTGACATAACACTACTAGCAGACACTGCCACCACTGACACTATCACTGACATAACACTACTAGCAGACACTGCCACCACTGACACTATCACTGACATAACACTACTAGCAGACACTGCCACCACTGACACCATCACTAACATAACACTACTAGCAGACACTGCCACCACTAATACTATCACTAACATAATACTACTAGCAGACACTGACACTATCACTGACATAACACTACTAGCAGACACTGCCACCACTGACACTATCACTAACATAACACTACTAGCAGACACTGCCACCACTGACACTATCACTAACATAACACTACTAGCAGACACTGCCACCACTAATACTATCACTAACATAATACTACTAGCAGACACTGCCACCACTGACACTATCACTAACATAACACTACTAGCAGACACTGCCACCACTGACACTATCACTAACATAACACTACTAGCAGACACTGCCACCACTAATACCATCACTAACATAATACTAATAGCAGACACTGACACCACACTGACACTATCACTAACATAACACTACTAGCAGACACTACAACCACACTGACACTATCACTAACATAACACTACTAGCAGACACTGCCACCACTGACACTATCACTGACATAACACTGCTCCCAGAAGACACTACCACCACTAACACTATCACTGACATACCACTGTTCCCAGCAGACACTGCCACCACTGACACTATCACTGACATAACACTGCTCCCAGTACACACTGCCACCACTGACACTATCACTGACATAACACTGCTCCCAGTACACACTGCCACCACTGACACTATCACTGACATAACACTGCTCCCAGTACACACTGCCACCACTGACACTATCACTGACATAACACTGCTCCCAGAAGACACTACCACCACTAACACTATCACTGACATACCACTGTTCCCAGCAAACACTGCCACCACACTGACACTATCACTGACATTACACTGCTCCCAGCAGACACTGCCACCACTGGCACTATCACTGACATAACACTGCTACTAGCAGACACTACCACCACTAACACTATCACTGACATAACACTGCTCCCAGCAGACACTGTCACCACTGACACTATCACTGACATAACACTGCTCCCAGCAGACACTGCCACCACTGACACTATCACTGACATAACACTGCTCCCAGCAGACACTGACACTATCACTGACATAACACTGCTCCCAGCAGACACTACCATCACTGACACTATCACTGACATAACACTGCTCCCAGCAGACACTGACACTATCACTGACATAACACTGCTCCCAGCAGACACTGACACTATCACTGACATAACACTGCTCCCAGCAGACACTGTCACCACTGACACTATCACTGACATAACACTGCTTCCAGCAGACACTGTCACCACTGACACTATCACTGACATAACACTGCTCCCAGCAGACACTGACACTATCACTGACATAACACTACTAGCAGACACTGCCACCACTGACACTATCACTGACATAACACTGCTCCCAGCAGACACTGCCACCACTGACACTATCACTGACATAACACTGCTCCCAGCAGTCACTGCCACCACTGACACTATCACTGACATAACACTGCTCCCAGCAGACACTACCATCACTGACACTATCACTGACATAATACTGCTACTAGCAGGCACTGCCAACACACTGTGGTTTACAGATAGTCAGTTGTGCCAAAATATTACATATATAAGAGAGACATATTTTAACCAATCCATCCTTGTAGTTATGAATTGAGCTACAACTGGTCCATGTAATACTCGGTCTGGCTATAAAAACTGTAGTTTCGGACACAGAATGCAAATACTTGATACAAACATCACTAGGACTGTGCACTGACACAAGTAAGGTGGTCACATGTTCTCTTAACACTTAGAATAGGTACATTTTCTAGGCTCTGCTCAGTTACTCTCTGTATAGGAATGTAGCGAGGCTGGACAGACAGAAACATGCTTCCTTACAGGTACTGAAACACACGTCTTGACTTGAAAGTGACACTGACTGGCTCTCGCTACGTGAGGTCCAAGATCACAAGGATCACTAAGGGCCTTGTCTTGCTGTATTACAGGTATTTCCACAGCTATGCCCAGCAGATTGTCACCCAATGTTCAGAAGCCTGTGGCCAGCGCCCTCCATAAACCCGTCACCAACACTGCGACAACTCCCCTGCGCTTGTGCGAGAGGTGCAACATGGGCATTAGGTGAGTGTGTGAAATGATGTGAGTGTGCGAGAGAGGCTGCACCTTTGTGCACAAGACATCAGGAAAGGGTGTCACTTTGGGAGAGTGTACACGTTGTCATCGGATGAGTGTCACTGTCATCCATTGAATGTAGTGAAAGTGGTAAAGATGTGTCTGTGCTGTACCTTGACATGTGTTGAGTGTGCAATACTCAATGCGTGTGCCAATACATACTTTTAGTGTATGTCATAATAACAATGACATGGATCGTGTTTGGCACTCCCATGTTAATTGTTTAATAAGGAAAAAATGTGTGTATTTGTCATAGTGACAGACCTGTTATGTACAAGGTGAACCTCAAGTGTGTGTCATAGCGACAGACCTGTTATGTACAAGGTGTACCTCAAGTGTGTGTCATAGTGACAGACCTGTTATGTACAAGGTGTACCTCAAGTGTGTGTCATAGTGACAGACCTGTTATGTACAAGGTGTACCTCAAGTGTGTGTCATAGTGACAGACCTGTTATGTACAAGGTGTACCTCAAGTGTGTGTCATAGTGACAGACCTGTTATGTACAAGGTGTACCTCAAGTGTGTGTCATAGTGACAGACCTGTTATGTACAAGGTGTACCTCAAGTGTGTGTCATAGCGACAGACCTGTTATGTACAAGGTGAACCTCAAGTGTGTGTCATAGCGACAGACCTGTTATGTACAAGGTGTACCTCAAGTGTGTGTCATAGTGACAGACCTGTTATGTACAAGGTGTACCTCAAGTGTGTGTCATAGTGACAGACCTGTTATGTACAAGGTGTACCTCAAGTGTGTGTCATAGTGACAGACCTGTTATGTACAAGGTGTACCTCAAGTGTGTGTCATAGTGACAGACCTGTTATGTACAAGGTGTACCTCAAGTGTGTGTCATAGCGACAGACCTGTTATGTACAAGGTGTACCTCAAGTGTGTGTCATAGCGACAGACCTGTTATGTACAAGGTGTACCTCAAGTGTGTGTCATAGTGACAGACCTGTTATGTACAAGGTGTACCTCAAGTGTGTGTCATAGCGACAGACCTGTTATGTACAAGGTGTACCTCAAGTGTGTGTCATAGCGACAGACCTGTTATGTACAAGGTGTACCTCAAGTGTGTGTCATAGTGACAGACCTGTTATGTACAAGGTGTACCTCAAGTGTGTGTCATAGCGACAGACCTGTTATGTACAAGGTGTACCTCAAGTGTGTGTCATAGCGACAGACCTGTTATGTACAAGGTGTACCTCAAGTGTGTGTCATAGTGACAGACCTGTTATGTACAAGGTGTACCTCAAGTGTGTGTCATAGCGACAGACCTGTTATGTACAAGGTGTACCTCAAGTGTGTGTCATAGCGACAGACCTGTTATGTACAAGGTGTACCTCAAGTGTGTGTCATAGTGACAGACCTGTTATGTACAAGGTGTACCTCAAGTGTGTGTCATAGTGACAGACCTGTTATGTACAAGGTGTACCTCAAGTGTGTGTCATAGTGACAGACCTGTTATGTACAAGGTGTACCTCAAGTGTGTGTCATAGTGACAGACCTGTTATGTACAAGGTGTACCTCAAGTGTGTGTCATAGCGACAGACCTGTTATGTACAAGGTGTACCTCAAGTGTGTGTCATAGTGACAGACCTGTTATGTACAAGGTGTACCTCAAGTGTGTGTCATAGCGACAGACCTGTTATGTACAAGGTGTACCTCAAGTGTGTGTCATAGTGACAGACCTGTTATGTACAAGGTGTACCTCAAGTGTGTGTCATAGTGACAGACCTGTTATGTACAAGGTGTACCTCAAGTGTGTGTCATAGCGACAGACCTGTTATGTACAAGGTGTACCTCAAGTGTGTGTCATAGTGACAGACCTGTTATGTACAAGGTGTACCTCAAGTGTGTGTCATAGTGACAGACCTGTTATGTACAAGGTGTACCTCAAGTGTGTGTCATAGCGACAGACCTGTTATGTACAAGGTGTACCTCAAGTGTGTGTCATAGCGACAGACCTGTTATGTACAAGGTGTACTTCAAGTGTGTGTCATAGTGACTGGCATTCCATAAGCTGTATTTATGACATATATATATATATTACTGTTAGGCCAATAATAAGGACTATATTTAACATCTAGGCCAAGGAAGGCCTAAGGCAACCAGCCTAATAGTGCAGGGCAACATGTTTTGGCTTTTAGATTTTATTAATTTTGCTTAAGTTGTTGTGTCAGAGCCTCTGGGACGTTTTAACAAAGGGGCAAAAGGTGTTCTGCTGTGTGCACAACCATTAGACTTCTTAGTACAGATCCTGAATAGGACAGGACACGTCCATTGATGTCAGTAACACCTTGTCTCACAGAGGGGAAAGTCATTTTCGTGAAGCTTTACCAAGATGATCCCAAGATCTCTTAGGTCACATAAAAAAACCTAATCTGAAATGTTACCTATAATAGTCTTTATTATATCTGTTACACATCTGTAACATTAGCTCAAGCCCTGATCAGACTATGTAGACCAATAATATAATCTTTAATAGCAGTCCTGTAATTACCCTATTACTTTAGTCAAAATCATGTTGGAAGGGGATGTGTAATGGTTTAACATTGCTTAATCATCTGGGGACTGTGTATACAAAGCTGATCCGGAGATGCTGTGGGAGCCATCAACAGCAGTATAGTAATATAATACGTGTTCCTATAATCAGACTTTACACAGAACAAGTGACCTGGTCAGTAGTGGTGTAGAAGTGAGTATGACCCTGTTCTATTGTCTGAGAACAATGTCGTTATTTCCTCTGGTTTTTTAAATGAATTAAGGGTTTTGGGCTAGGTGCATGCACTGAGGCTGCTGGCAAATTAACAGACGAGATGAATGAATGTGGCACAGAGGTTGGATAGGTTTTCTCACTGTCATAGCAGCAGCCATACAGGATGGGGAATGTAGACTATGGATCTATTTTGTTGACAACCAAGTAAATAGGTTGTGCATATGTGGCCACGCCAAAATATATTTTTAGCTTGGGCGGTCTTTTAAATAGAACACCGATTGTGTTACATCCCTTCATAAATATGCTGATAACATTGTCATAGAGAGAAGACAGTCATTCCTTCTGCTAATAACAGTTGTCTCCTTGTCTCTCTTGTGCAGTGATGTAGCGGTCAGGATTACGGAGGGACGTTACCGCCACCCAGGGTGCTACGTGTGTTCAGACTGTGGCCTCAACCTACGTATGAGAGGACACTTCTGGGCGGGCGACGATCTGGTGTGCGAGAAACATGCCCGGGCCAGACACCACACATAGACCGGATCCCAGAGAACAGATAATCCGAGTGCGCCTTTTCTCCCACAAACAAGCCTAGTTCTGACCTCGCCACCACTGTAATAAGACAGTACTTGCCTTTCCTGCCAACATTCCTGATTGTGAAATTGGGACAATTCAGGTCACAGACCTGCTCCACCAAAACCAGGTCCCGGAGAGAGATCGGGCTGTTGGCAGTTCTATGATCAGGAACCACTAAAATCAATGTTCTTCTCAAACAGGCCATCGCTGACCTCTAAAATGGACTATGTGTAACTGTGCTTGAACACTGGTGAGTGGAGTGAAATACGTTGAAGAACCACTGATGAATTCACCTGTGTTCAAGCAGTGATTGACAGTAACTTTATTAAACTGGTATAAGTCATACTCTCCCTATCTCAGGTCCACGTGGGATAGGTGGAACTATCCACTCGCCAAATATTTTCCCAACAGTATATTTTAAGGATATTATAAGGCATGACGTTATTCCATGACAATATAAATGCACAAGATGAGATATAAAGTGACTTATAATATCCTTCTTAACGTGTAGCCACAGTTTATAATTGATGACTTCACTGCTCTGCAAATATACGAGTATAATTTACAGATGTGTCGCAACGTCAACATTTCTCATGCATTAAATTGTAAAAAAAATGTAACAGTGCCAAACATAATGATAATATTGACCATTTCAGTCGTTTCACTTTGCACTCTATATACAATAGGCTGCTTAGACATATCTATAGCCTGCATCGTCATATGGTAGCCGTGTTATTCCTCATGGTACGTTGTAACACTCACTATCCCGGGGTGTTACCAGCATGTTGTGAGTACAGAGTGTGGTCTCTGCCTTTTTTCTTATTACAGATGCTGTATTGTGTCTATGTGTTATATATGCTATTAAACTAATCTTTCAAATGGATTTATACCAAGTGTGTTCATTTAAGGATTACCCTAATGGTCGGGTAAATTGCTGCTTAGGGAGAAACAGGTTTCACCGATGCCATTTAAACATTAAAAAGGGTAAACAGGTATTTAGAATGTTTTGGTTTCTTTTTAGTATTATTTGCTGAACCTTCTTTATTAGTTCCTCTTGCTGATAGTTATGCTTTATTTGTGTTGGTAAAGGAAGATTGTGCTAAGACGTTGTTCATTACAGATAATTTGTATGAAGGTGTCTTACAGGTAACTGTGCATAACATTACCTGTGCTTCAGTCTCTATAAGTCCCCATTTTATTCTGATTTTTATACAATAATGTAGTCTCACATTTGAGAGGTTGTTTATATATAATGGTTTATAATCCCTTGGTTAGGTAAAGTAAGGCAAAGTTATACTGGCGTATATGAAACATGATTTATTTGAACTGGGCAGCAGAAGCGATATGGCTGCCCCCACTGAATTCAATAAATCCACTTAGATCACTTCTCATAGGAGTCACCCAATGTACAGCACACACGCTGTCAGGTCCTTTTTCAGGTTCAAACCTCGCCAGCATTATATACAGCATCAAGAGTGACGTGACATCATATTACCGGGAGTAGGAAATCGGCTTACCGGAGATTAATCCAAACCCCCCATTGTCATAAGCACCCCTGTCCACAAAACAACTATGGAATAATCAGCAACTGAATTGGACAAGACAAGAGGTGGGAAATCAGGGGATCAGCGGCCTCATAACAAAATGACTCCGTAACCAACACAGGGAAAAAAACAAACAATATGGTTTCAATTATTTAAAGGCTAACTCCGTCATCTAATCCTGTATGTGGGCATGTGACAATGCCAAACACAGACAACTATATACCTAGAAAACCTGAGGCTTTATTTTATGGTACCTGGATCCCTTGTGGCGCCTTCATTCTACTAAGACATTAATAACCTGCGACACATTAACACACTCAGCACTATGGATGAACTGATGGAAACAGATTGCTCAGGCTCCGACAAGTCTCCAGTTGTACTAACCTGTAACAGACGCACATGGGATTGGTGACCAGACCCTGCATTGTTCCTTAAAATTATTTTTTATTCTATACAATTATTATAAATGTCATGAAAGAAAATCCTGTACTGCATCATAAACGACTTCAGGTCGCCGTTCTCCTACACAGCGTGGATTCAGCCATGTTGTGGGTTAGACCAACAGCTATGGTGTAAATACAATATAATCCTGATTATTCTGACCTTGTACGGTGTAGACTGGGAAATGCAACATTATGTGAATGGCCAGAAAAACTGGTCTGGTTTTTTTAAATGACCCCCATGAATGAACCTGTCCGTAAGGTCAGGCCCTCTCCTAAATACCATAGCAGGCATCTGCTGACATTCAGCTATATGTAGGGAACAATCCCTCAGTAAATGCCCTGCCTACGTACAGTATGTTATTAGCAAAATGATTACTTAAAATGAAATTTGTGAATTCAAGGTGATATGTTTGTCTTTACATTGAGATTATGAGTCAGAGCTATTAAGATTACCCATAAATTATAGGTATTATTAACATTTACATATTCCATAGCGCTTTACAATTGGCATTCCTCAAGTACTGATGTAAAGTCACTAATTGTTTGGAACCTAGGCAAGGATGAATCATGTATGCTATGAAATTATAATAATAAATTACGGTTTGTCAATTTTACATGTAAATCGTAGTGCTCGGTCTCCTGGGATGTCCGGGAGACCCCCAAGAGGGCAGGCAGCTCTCCTGAAGAGGGTGCACATGCCACATAGTGGGCAGACACATGAGGAAAATTGCATAATCAAGCCCCGCCCAGTGCTTACTGAGGTGGGTTGGGCTTCACAGGGTAACTACCATGCCCACTTGATGCAAATTGCATCAAACCCCACCAGCGTCGGACTGGCCCACCGGAATACCGGGAAAATTACCGGTGGGCCAGGCTGCCTTATGGCCACACCCCCTTTTGGAAGTAGGCAGAGCTCACCTGGAGGCCCATTGTCCTCACCAGGGGGACCGCAGTCCTCTCCGGCATCCCCGCTGCAGCAGATGACTGGCTGTCTCATCTTTCAAATGTGATCGCAGCTGCGATCATGTGACCCGCCCCCTCCCCGTCAGCTGATGTTCCCGTCACCACTCAAGAAAGAAGGAGGCTGCAGCAATCAACATATGGGTAAGTAGATTTTAACCACCTGTTTATATTTTTTGTGCTTTCACCATATATATATATATATATATATATATATATAGTGTGACTGGGGGACTGCAATGCTAGGGGCCCACCAGAGGGGGTGTGGCCAGCCATCAAAGAGACGAGACCAGACACTAGAGGGGGAGTGGTCAGCCCACGAAGGACAGCTATATAAAGAATGCAGTATGTATATAAAGAGTGCACAGTCTTAACCTGTCCCTTAGATTGAGCAGAACAGTCACCAAAAATCGTGATTGTCCCACTAGACCAGGCTTGGCTAACCTGTGGCACTGCAGGTGTTGTGAAATTACAAGCCCCAGCATGCTTTATAGCAGCTTATTGCTGGAAGGGTATGCTGGAACATGTAGTTTCACAACACCTGGAGTGCCACAGGTTAGCCAAGCCTGCACTAGACTCAGAACATTTGACAGACAGTCCTACCTGTTCTTGTCACTTTTACCACCTGTGGCTGCTGGTTTCTTTAGTTGTGGCTTGTCTGGATCCTGGAATGTTGGGGGCCCTATTTGGAAAAAATAATGGGTACATTTGGAAAACTCCAAAACATCTGGAGTGCCACAGGTTAGCCAAGCCTTGTCTAGTGGGACAATCCCGATTTTTGGTGACTGTTCTGCACAATCTAAGGGACAGATCAAGACTGTGTATTCTTTATATACACACTGCATTCTTTATATACTACACTATGGTGCTATTTGTCCTTCTTGGGCTGACCACTTCCCCTCTAGTGTCTGGTCTCGCCTCTATGATGGCTGGCCACACCTCCTCTGGTGGGCCCCTAGTGTTGCAGTCCCTCGGTGGGCCCTTCATGCCCCAGTCCGATACTGAACCCCATCCACCTCCTCTTTTCCTACCCCGCCTCCTCATTTCCCTGAATTTCTATATAATTGTGCCCAGGACGGCTGCAATCACATGGCCTTTGGTTCAGCTCACAAACTAACTGTCTGCTAAGGATGAATATAAAGTTGATTATTTGTATATTATTATTATTATGGCATTACAGCCTCATTCACACACGCACCCTTAGCAATGTAATGCTGAGTATCTAAGGAATTTTGGAATCAGCCACTGCTGTTGTTGGTTAATTTATAAATTGTAACCACATGGGCCGTTCAGACTGGTGGCCAAGACGGGCCGTCTCCAGCCATATAAAGGTCTCTGTGCACAACAATATTACAGCTTGTCTCTTGATCTCTGCCCGGCTACTCCCCAGTAATGCCGGCTTCAGATGTCATACAACATAAATCTTCTTAACACAGTCATTATGGCTGAGTTCAGTATTCTCAGCAGTGTAATCAGTAGAGGGATCAGTGGTATTCACTACCAGGCTGGACCTCTGACCATTGGGTTCCTTGTCACTGTCTCACAGGGTCCCAGAGCCAGGGGACTCCTAATGCTACATGCACTGGTGTAACAGTACCGCTGATTGTCGCCGCGCTAGTGCGCTCCTCTTGGTCATATTACTCCAATGTTGCCCTCAGGGCAATGACTACTGGGAATCGGAGGTAGACAGAGGACAGTGGGGTTTACATGTGTTTAACAACTTTCGAATGTATTGTCTTGGAATTATACTCCTCTTTAGTATGCTTGGAAACACCTGCACAACAGTATAAATGTTTCATGTGATGAAGTGTAATACATGTTTATAGTCTACAGGTGTCACTGTTGCTATAACAATTGTGGCAACGGTCTAATCAGTGACTAAGTTCTGTCCAAGGACAGCAAATGCTTCAGTCAGCAGACTATACCATACATTATATTACACTTTAATAACAAAAAAGTGAAAGAAAATGTTCCTTATGTTCAAAACAGCCAGTATATAAAAATATACTGTCATATAATAATGACCTATTGTACCATGTCTGCAGAGCCGGATTTAGACCTCATGGGGCCCTAGGCAGGATACTGGTTTTGGGCCCGCCTCCCTGAAACAATCCATAGCACTATATTTTCGTAGCATACCATATACCCCTATAGTTAAGCAGAAGTGCCAGCACGCAGCCAAAGAAAGTGTGGCCATAACATTGGGGGCGTGACTTGCATCATTGGGGGCGTACCTAACATGTGAAAAGAGCTAGGCCCTCCTCCTACAGAAAAATGCACCCCTTAATAATTACCGAGCAGTCCCGTTTTTTAAGTAGTTGAGTCAAAACAACTTAATAAGTATTTAAGTCAGGGCAGAAATACTTACTGAGTTGTTTCCAAAAAATAATACGCATAAATCCAAGTATGTGCTCTTGTCACTTTTGTCCCTCTATCATCACACTGTGCCCCTTCCTTGTCACTTTTGCCCCTTCACAATATCACATGTGCCCCTTCACCATCACCTATGTGCCCCTTCACATCTGTGTCCCTTCACCTTCACCTCTGTGCCCCTTCACCATCACCAACTCTGTGCCCCTTCACCATCACCAACTCTGTGTCCCTTCACCATCACTGTGCCCCTTCACCATCACCTATGTGCCCCTTCACATCTGTGCCCCTTCACCTTCACCTCTGTGCCCCTTCACCATCACCAACTCTGTGCCCCTTCACCATCACCAACTCTGTGTCCCTTCACCATCACTGTGCCTCTTCACCATCACCAACTCTGTGCCCCTTCCCCATCACCAACTCTGTGCCCCTTCACCATCACCAACTCTGTGCCCCTTCACCATCACTGTGCCTCTTCACCATCCCATCACCAATTCTGTGCCCCTTCACCATCACTGTGCCTCTTCACCATCACCAACTCTGTGCCCCTTCACCATCACTGTGCCTCTTCACCATCACCAACTCTGTGCCCCTTCACCATCACTGTGCCTCTTCACCATCACCAACTCTGTGCCCCTTCACCATCACTGTGCCTCTTCACCATCACCAACTCTGTGCCCCTTCACCATCACTGTGCCTCTTCACCATCACCAACTCTGTGCCCCTTCACCAACTCTGTGCCCCTTCACCATCACCACCTCTGTCTTCTTTCTTTTCCGGCGCGCTGCTCCTCTGTTAGTCCAAACAGATTTAAAATAAAAAAAAAGAGTAACGTTACCGCTTGTCGGGTCCCGGCAGTCTCTCCTCCTCTCTCTATCACTGAGACACTGAGAGGAGGAGAGACTGCCAGGACCCGACGAGCGGTCACCTGACTTTTTTTAATTTTTTTTCTTAAATGCATTTTCAGTCGGTTCTTGTGTATTATACCGGCGGCCAGAGGGGGATGGAAGGCAGAGGGGACCGCCCCTCTGCCTTGCCTACAGCACTCATCGTCGGCTCTGGCCGGGCCCTCTGGGTACTGCTAGGCCCTAGGCAGTTGCCTAGTGGTAAATCCGGCCCTGCATGTCTGTCTACTGTCCGACTCCCTCGTAAGTCCTGTCATGTCTTTTGCTGCACTCTGTGAGCCACCATAGCATTATTCACACTCATCTGTGCTACTTTTGTGTATTACCTCTTCTATTTGTTACTTACTTCTGTGCTCGGCGCTACGGAATCTGTGCCGCCTTATAAATAAATAAATTAATAATAATAATAATAAAAAATATATTTTTAGGTTATCACAATATTCCACACTGGTAATTATGCATTATACAGAAACCATAATTGAACAGCAAGAAAAATACTGAACGAACGAAAATACTGGTCAAACAATGCATAATATGGAACATACATGCAACAAATACAAGGATGCACATCTTGAAGAGATGAGATCGGGCAATTAGATGAGAGGAAAGAGGATCCTGAGAGCTTACAATCTAATGGGGAGGGATGAGGCTGTAACAAGAGGGGTGGGTACCATGTGTAGTGGTGGAGTGGGTGAGGACAGGATAGGACAGCGAGAGAGGAACCAGTGGGTGTGGTAGGTGTATGGTAGGATTTGATGAGAGAAGGGATATTTAGAGTGTCTAAATCTTTCAAAGCTGAGAGTCTGATTGGGTGATGGAGAGAGTTCCATAGGTGGGGAGCAGCACAAGAGAAAACTTGGAGGCAGGGATGGGAGATGGTAACCAGCAGGGAGTCAAGGCGCAGGTTGGTTGCAATCCATTATCTACTGTTAGGGCCTGAGTCGTTAAGGAGAGCAAAAGCAAAAAGAGGAGTAACTTAAAAATGTGGGGACAGATTTATAGTTGGGGTAAGGCATGTCCTAGATCAACTTTACATTTCAGTGTAAATATTAAGCTATCAAGTATTTGTGTGCTACATGTCAAAGCAGCCAGTATTCTCCTCACATGCAAAATAATAAACTAGTTTGCATGTGCATTATAACATGGTTTGTCCAGGAGAAACTTTTTTGCCTTACTTTCCTGAATGACTCAGGCCCTTAGTGTTCAGCAGGAATATTCTTGAGAACACTTTTGGACCATTCCTTTAGTTATTTACATTCACTACATTTTCCTCAATATATACGTATGGTTGGAGCCTTATTTGTGCCTTAAATAATGTAATAATAATAAGAAAACATTGGGACTGTCTTTATCCAATGTGTCACATTCTGACATTTTAATGTTTTTATTATATTATGGTATTTTTGTGCCTCTAAATGTATTTCCCATATAAAGAGACCCTAGATGGCACTCAGGGCTGGATTAACCTGAGGTGTAACTGGGCTAGAGCCCAGAGGCCTCGGCCATCTGGGGGGCCCGCCGGCACTCATTGGGTCGGGGGAGAATGGCAGGCAGCTAACAGCAAATGTTATGCTGTTAGCTGCCTGCTGCCACTGTAGTGCTTCCGCAGTGTGTAATAATCTCACTAAGGAGATCTCGTGAGACTATGAGTCATAGTCTCACTCTCATGAGATCTCCTCAGTAAGTAGCTCACTGCGCGCCACAGAAGCACTACAGGGAGTGACGGAACAACGCCTGCGGCCTGCAGACAGTGAAGAAAGATCAGGAATAGGAGGTAAGCGCTCGGGGGTGGGGGGGGTCGGGCAGCTAGATATTTGGGCCAGCTAGATATTGACATGATGGCATCTCGGTAGATCCACAAGTTGGAGCTCTTCTGCTTAAGAACAAGGGATCCAAATGCTTTGGTAGATGCCATGTTGTTCCCTTAGAATTCTCATCTGAGAATTCCTTTTAGAAGCAATGCTTCCGTGTGTCTGCATTAAAACTTGGACAACTTTCCGTAGTGCCAAAGACAGGCATTTATCTTTAAAGCAGGAGAAAAATGCATGTTATGCTCTATTATATATAGGGGTGGGGGCCTCACAGTACCCTTAGCCCGGGAGCCTCCATTCCCTTAATCCAGTCCAATGGCACCACAGAAGTGCTGGCTGACAGGATCCAGCTTCCTCCTTCAGTAGAGTGAAACATTTTTCCCAATCACTCAGTGACAAAATAAAATTTGTGCTGCATATGTGCAGCTTTGTAAATGATCATTAGTATCAACTGAAACAGACATTCACCCGATCTGATATGGGCTTAGTCCATAAAAGCCTTATTTCCATGTTTCCTTTCAGGTGCCCGATTCTGTAACATAGCAGGAGGAAGATCTTCCCACTAAATCTGGGGGCAACAAGGACCTGAATTCTAGCAAAACGCAAATCCAAGGTCAAATATTTCCAGCAATTAAAATGAATAAATCATATAGTTGTACGGCAAAATGCTGCACACTGTGTGGTGCTGGCTGCTGGGAGTTGTAGTTCAACAGGCTGACACAGTGTGTGATAACCACACAGTGCAACTGGGAACGTGTGGAATGTTGCGGCAGGAATGTTCCGTATGGAGAGAATCACATGGCAGTAATAGCAGTATATGGTTTCCTGTGTAATCCTCTATATAACCTTACCTCCTACTTCTTGTGTGTCTGGGGGGAGAATGTCTAATATTTACAATGATTTCTTTACAAGTCCACCTATTTTACAGTGTGTGTGCAGACAGGAGTGGCAAGTGTTATTGCCCAATGTCAGGTGGGGCAACAATAAGCTTAGAATGATGACATTTAACAACACATACCCCGAATCTATATGTCCAAGTGCCAGTGTAAGGCCCCCTGCGGGGAAAACAGGGACAGACGCAACACAAAAGAACTTACCTTGAAAACGATGGTCACCTCCAGTCCGCCTCCCAGCTGCGATCCAATCCCAGCAGATCCGCAGCCGCAACCCCTGTCACCTCCAATCACGTCCCTCTAAGATAGAGACAGAGATTACGGCCGTGCCTACCAGGTAAGGGCTGTCCGAGAATACGCCAACGAACAAGGACACTCTCAGTCCAAGCTCACTTGCCGCCCCCTCACTTTGTTCTTGCCAAGACGCGGGGGACTGCAGGCACTTAAGACCAAGACTAGTCCGAGGACTAATCCCGCCTCAAGTACCTCACACACCTGCCGGTGAGGGCCTAACCGAAAGGGGGAATCGAGCGTAATACTCACCGGGACACTCCCACTTCCGATCCGGTTCTCCTGCACCTCCCCAATACCTGCGGATGACAAGGACACACAGCCTCCCTCTGCACTGTCAGTGAGACTAAGATGGCACCCACAGAACTGGACTGACCACAACAGCGACCCGACCCTAACAACGTTCTAATAGTCGGCAACGCAACTAAGTCAAACCACTATGACCAACTAGGTGTGGTGCACTAACGGAACTGCTCACTTACACACTACGGGGAACACCAGCCGGTGTTCACGGACTAAACCGGAGGGCGGTTCCTAGCCCCCTCACCCAGGTCGTACCAAGAAGCTGCCTTCTTGCTATGGGGTCACCCACAGACCCTAAGGACCGGTTCTTTAAGCCCGGCTGAGGCTCAGTGGAACAGCACACTAACCCGCGGGCCGACTTCCGCACGGAACAGCCGATCGAACTGAACCGCCCGACTGCCTGTACTCGGGTATCTCACACGTGTCCCTACGTCCGGAACCACAGGTCCACCTGCACGGAACCGGCCTTGAGGACCCTCAATCAGAACCACGGCCACCCCTGGAACTGCCTCAAGGTGTGCTGCACTGCCACAAACTCACTCAGCCACGCCCTCTGGGTACCAGTGTGACCCCGGGGACCTAAGGGACAGGAAAACTACGTGTGTTCTCCCCTGACTATGTGTATGCTGGTAACTACACTTGTCCCCACAGCACGGGTTAGCACAGAACAACACAGGAACAAGAGCCTACCTTTAATGGGGGCCTGATGTCTTGCCCCTGGACACAATTACGTAGCACACCCAAAATACTGTAATTCCACAATACCCGCCGCACAGACAGAATACAATATACAGTACTTTGTAAGCTACTTACCAGAGCACACCGCTGTTAGCCAACCAGCAGGTTGCTACAGCACCACAGGAGCCTCCGCTCTACTGTACCTCCTAACTACGTGTGCTCACCTCACACAGGACCGCGCCTACACTCACGAGGCTCCCACGCCTCTACCTCACCACCTCCAGGGCCTTCTGCCCTTCACACCATGGGCCTCTGCCCAGCTACAGAGCCTTGTGCTCTGATTAATGGGCCTCAGCCCCCTCTCTACCTCAGGGCTCTGAGCCCACTAACTAGGGCCTTGTGCCCTGCTACCTAGGGGTCCTAGCCCCTGCCTACCGAGGCCTGTGGCCTCCCTAGCTATCTACTAGGGCCTTGTGCCCTTTATAGCTTACGGGCTACCAGCCCCTACACAGGCCCTGTGGCCTTCCTATGGCCTCTAGGCCACTAACTACCTAAGGGCCTTGTGCCCTTGTACCTGGGGCTCTCACGCCCTCTATCTCACTAACAGGGGCTTGTCCCCATTATCAAAATGGCCTACTGGCCCACTAACTTTATCGGGGCCTAGTGCCCAGGTCCCTGGGCCTTGTGCCCCTAATTTTCCGTGCCAAAGGGCCTTGTGCCCGACCGTGGCCCCGGGCCTAGTGCCCGAATTTAACGTTGAATATACTTACCTGCTCTGCGCAGGATTCTCAACTTGCCACGCCGTCTTCTTCCTTCTCCGGGTCTTCCAGACCCTCCAGCCGGCGGCGCCTCTTCTCCTCTTCGGCGCTGGATCTGCTGTTGCTGCTGGGGCGGGGGCGCTCTCAGCCCTTACAAGGGCTCCCCGCCGATGATCTCCGCTCCTGGCCCTCTTCCGCTCCGGACGTCCCACGACGTCCTTCTCCCTCCGCCGACTCTCTTCTCCCAAAATGGCGCCACCCGGCGACTTATATAGTCGCCGGCGTGACGTCATTAGCCGGCGCGAGCAGCGATTGGCTCGCGTATCCGGCCGCTGATTGGCCAGCGGGGAAAGATGAGCCCTGATTGGCTCATCCTTCCTCCGCGGACGGGACCTGCAGGAAGAAAGTCATACTCACCGCCGCTGGATCGATGGACGGGTAAGTTCTTCTCCTCTTCTTTCTTCACCCGCTTGTAGGGCACCGCCATCTGAGAATTCTTCAGCCCCTCCAGGGGCGCAGCGACAGCCGGAATCTTCGCCCTCTTCACGGGCACCGGCTCCGGAGGCATCTTCTGTCCCTCCACACCAGCATGGTTATAACATGTCTGCCAACAGGCTTTGGACATCACAAGGGATGGGGGCTACTTAAATTGACGGATCTTCACACAAATGGTCTTAGTATGGGTGATCAGGGTGTATGTGGTGACCCATGTATGCTGTTCAAAGATAAATTAAAAATATAAGGTGGCATTTGGGAGAAATGTAAAGGTGAAATGTCATCCATGATGTTTGTTCCTGATATAAGTTCCATATAAATAAACAGGAGTTATCTGGAGTTGCTAATTATAGACAGAACATGATTAGTATTGTCTTATTAATGTTTGTTCCCAATTGTAAAGCGCTACGGAATTTGCTGGCGCTATATAAATAAATGTTGATGATGATGATGATGATGATGATATTATTATTATTCAGGGCTGATTCCAGTCACTCTGCTAGGAGACACTTATTTACAAGAAAACAAATATTTCTCTCTCATACCTTATAACAGATTGCAGGCGCTGCTATGAACATTGCTATTTCTGGAGAACATTTTGGCTGGAGACACTGAGGGAGAGGGGCAACATCTGCTGAGCATTTGTTACACAAGTGAACTTCTTCTGTACTGAGGAAAGTGTACACAATGTTCCACGTGTATTGTGTGATAAGCACCACATGTAATGTTACTGTGGAGTAGAATTGTGTGACGCGGACAGTGACGTCCTTATTAAGGACTTGGAGCCTCAAGGGAGTCAAGGAGTTGGAGAGTGAGTCGGTTGAGAATTTAGAGTTGGTTGAAGTTTAGAACAGAGAACCCTGATGGAGAAACTTGAACACGTGTACAGCAGTTTCTGAGTCCAACAGAGAAAAGGGTTTGTGTTATGATAGTGTAACGCCCCCTGCGGGGAAAAGACAGGGACAGACGCAACAGAAAATAACTCACCTTGTAAACGATGGTCACCTCCAGTCCGCTTCTGATTTCCCAGCTGCGATCCGATCCCAGCAGATCCGCAGCCACCTCCAATCACGTCCCTCTAAGATAGAGGCAGAGATTACGGCCGTGCCTACCAGGTAAGGGCTGTCCGAGACTACGGCAAAGGACAAGGACACGGTCAGTCCAAGCTCCTTGCCGCCTCCTCTCTTTGTTCTTGCCAAGACGCGGGGGACTACAGGCACTGAAGGCCAAGACTAATCCGAGGACTAATCCCGCCTCAAGTGCCTCACACACCTGCCGGTGAGGGCCTAACCGAAAGGAGGAATCGAGCGTGATACTCACCGGGACACTCCCACTTCCGATCCGGTTCTCCTGCACCTTCCCGACTCCTGCGGATGACAAGACACACAGCCTCCCTCTACGCTCTCCGTGAACTAAGATGGCACCCACAAACTGGACTAACTACAACGGCGACCCGACCCTAACAACGTTCTAATGGTCGGCAACGCAACTACGTCAAACACTAGGACTAACTAAATGTGGTGCACTAACGGAACTACTAGTTACACGCTACGGGGAACACCAGCCGGTGTTCACAGCCTAAACCGGAGGGCGGTTCCTAACCCCCTCACCCAGGTCGTACCAAGAAGCTGCCTTCTTGCTATGGAGTCACACACAGGCCCTAAGTACGGGTTCTTTAAGCCCGGCTGAGGCTCAGTAAAACAGCACACTAACCCGCGGGCCGACTGCCGCACGGAACAGCCGATCGAACTGAACCGCCCGACTGCCTGTACTCGGGTATCTCACACGTGTCCCTACGTCCGGAACCACAGGTCCACCTGCACGGAACCGGCCTTGAGGACCCTTGATCAGAACCACGGCCGCCCCTGGAACTGCCTCAAGGTGTGCTGTACTGCCACCAACTCACTCAGCCACCCCCTCTGGGTACCAGTGTGACCCCGGGGACCTAAGGGACAGGGAAACTACATGTGTTCTCCCCTGACTATGTGTATGCTGGTACTTACACTTGTCCCCCACAGCACGGGTTAACACAGGAAAACCACAGGAAACAAGAGCCTACCTTTAATGGGGGCCTGACGTCTTGCCCCTGGACACAGTTAGAAAGCACACCAAAATACTGTAATGTAAACTACACTCGCCACACAGACAGAATAAATACAGTCTACAGTACTTTGCCGCTACTTACCCGAACACACCGCTGCTAGCCAACCAGCAGGTTGCTACAGCACCACGGGAGCCTACGCTCGACCGTACCTCCTAACCACGTGTGCTCACCTCACACAGGACCGCGCCTACACTCACAAGGCTCTCACGCCTCTACCTCACACCACCAGGGCCTTATGCCCTTCACACCATGGGTCTCTGCCCAGCTACACACAGAGCCTTCTGCTCTGACTAATGGGCCTCAGCCCCCTCTCTACCTCAGGGCTCTGAGCCCACTCACTAGGGCCTTATGCCCTACTACCTAGGGGTCCTAGCCCCTGCCTGAGGCCTGTGGCCTCCCTAACTAACTGAGGGCCTTGTGCCCTTAATAGCAGATGGGCTACCAGCCCCTAACCAGGCCCTCTGGCCTTCCTATGGCCTCTAGGCCCCTAACTACCTAAGGGCCTTGTGCCCTTGTACCTCTGGGGCTCAGAGTCCCCCTCTCTATCTAACAGGGGCTTGTCCCCTTTATATACATATACTAATGGCCTACTGGCCCACTAACACGTTGGGGCCTAGTGCCCAGGTCCCTGGGCCTTGTGCCCCTACTTTACAGTGCCACGGGCCTTGTGCCCGAATGTGCCCACGGGCCTAGTGCCCGAACTTAACGTTGAGTATACTTACCTGCTCTGCGCAGGATACTCAACTTGACACGCCGTCTTCTTCCTTTCTTCTCCGGGTCTTCCAGACCCTCCAGCCGGCGGCGCCTCTTCTCCTCTTCGGCGCTGTTGAAGGCTGCTTGGCGGGGGCGCTCTCAGCCCTTACAAGGGCTCCCCGCCGACGTTCTCCGCTCCGGCGGCTTGATTGAAGTCTTCTGGCGGCAGGGTAGCTCACGGCCCTTACAAGGGCCCCCTGCCGCCGCTGCTGCTGGCTCTGTTGATGGACGTCTGGACGAGACGTCCTCTCTCTTCCCCGCCGACGGACTTCTGCCAAAATGGCGCCACCCGGCGACTTATATAGTCGCCGGCGTGACGTCATCCGCCGGCGCGAGCGCTGATTGGCTCGCGTCGGCGCCAATCTTTTGAATGGCCGGGCGCGAGCCGCGATTGGCTCGCGCATCCGGCCGCTGATTGGCCAGCGGGGAAAGATGAGCCCTGATTGGCTCATCCTTCCCCCGCGCACAGGACCTGCAAAAAAGAAGTTATACTCACCGCCGCTGGATCGATGGACGGGTGAGTACTTCTCCTCTTCTTTCTTGTAGCTGGGCACCATCGGGGACCTCTTCAGCCCCTCCAGGGGCACAGCGCTGCCGGATATCTTCGCCCTCTTCACGGGCACCGGCTCTGACATCTTCTGTCCCTCCACATTTCCGCCGCCTTTTTCCATTGTGGTCCCCACAATCAACGTCTTCTCCTCTACGTCCACCTCCAAGGGTCGCTTACCGGCATCCCTGACTTGCGTCCACCGGGTCCTTCGCGGTAAAGCCCTCTCGCGCAGGATCCACACCATCCTGGCAACTTCCTCGCCCGAAGTCGGTATCCAGGGAGTCTCTTCCTCAGCACCTGCCGGAACCTCCCATCCGTCCGATACCTCCTCGGTTGTGCGGGAAGCTTCTTCAGAAGGTGACAACATCCACCACTCTCCAGCTGCGCTCTCTAAAGTACAGTCTTCTTCAGGCAGTACTTCTTCAGCAGCTCTCTCTTCCGGGGTACTAATGGCTTCCATCCTCTCAGGTACCACCGGGCAGACATCTTCACATGTCTCCGGACACAGCGTTGCCCCGTGGAGGGTCTGCTCAGTTCTCCCTTCGTCTTCAGGGACCAACTCTTCCACAGCCACGGACAAGTCGTCTGACGTATCCGACGTCTCCAATACCCCGGCTCCAGCATCCGGCTGACGCGGGTATTCCTGTCGCGAATCTTGCTTGGACGGGACGATCACCTGCGATCCAACAGTCAGCAGGCTCTGCCGATCCTTCCCTCCGGATTCCGACTTCTCTTGAGACCATGGATGGAAGGCTTCCTCGTCCTTCCACTCGAAGACTTCTACGTCTTCCCATTCATCGGAGACTTCTTCGTCCTCCCATTCATCAAAGAGCTCCTCGGCAACTGGGCACTGGTATGCGAAGTGTCCAGGCAACCCACACTTCCAGCACAGCATTTCTTCCACCGGTTGCCGTTTAGTACCTTTGTTCTTCTTCTTCCTTGTCTCACAACGTTCCAGGATTTGCTTCGTGAACGCTGCCACTTCGTCACGAGAGATGACACAGCTGTATCCCTCGTACAGCGGAATGATCCCCCGATGAGCCATCGTTGATCCTGCCGACTACGCCAAAATGTAACGCCCCCTGCGGGGAAAAGACAGGGACAGACGCAACAGAAAATAACTCACCTTGTAAACGATGGTCACCTCCAGTCCGCTTCTGATTTCCCAGCTGCGATCCGATCCCAGCAGATCCGCAGCCACCTCCAATCACGTCCCTCTAAGATAGAGGCAGAGATTACGGCCGTGCCTACCAGGTAAGGGCTGTCCGAGACTACGGCAAAGGACAAGGACACGGTCAGTCCAAGCTCCTTGCCGCCTCCTCTCTTTGTTCTTGCCAAGACGCGGGGGACTACAGGCACTGAAGGCCAAGACTAATCCGAGGACTAATCCTGCCTCAAGTGCCTCACACACCTGCCGGTGAGGGCCTAACCGAAAGGAGGAATCGAGCGTGATACTCACCGGGACACTCCCACTTCCGATCCGGTTCTCCTGCACCTTCCCGACTCCTGCGGATGACAAGACACACAGCCTCCCTCTACGCTCTCCGTGAACTAAGATGGCACCCACAAACTGGACTAACTACAACGGCGACCCGACCCTAACAACGTTCTAATGGTCGGCAACGCAACTACGTCAAACACTAGGACTAACTAAATGTGGTGCACTAACGGAACTACTAGTTACACGCTACGGGGAACACCAGCCGGTGTTCACAGCCTAAACCGGAGGGCGGTTCCTAACCCCCTCACCCAGGTCGTACCAAGAAGCTGCCTTCTTGCTATGGAGTCACACACAGGCCCTAAGTACGGGTTCTTTAAGCCCGGCTGAGGCTCAGTAAAACAGCACACTAACCCGCGGGCCGACTGCCGCACGGAACAGCCGATCGAACTGAACCGCCCGACTGCCTGTACTCGGGTATCTCACACGTGTCCCTACGTCCGGAACCACAGGTCCACCTGCACGGAACCGGCCTTGAGGACCCTTGATCAGAACCACGGCCGCCCCTGGAACTGCCTCAAGGTGTGCTGTACTGCCACCAACTCACTCAGCCACCCCCTCTGGGTACCAGTGTGACCCCGGGGACCTAAGGGACAGGGAAACTACATGTGTTCTCCCCTGACTATGTGTATGCTGGTACTTACACTTGTCCCCCACAGCACGGGTTAACACAGGAAAACCACAGGAAACAAGAGCCTACCTTTAATGGGGGCCTGACGTCTTGCCCCTGGACACAGTTAGAAAGCACACCAAAATACTGTAATGTAAACTACACTCGCCACACAGACAGAATAAATACAGTCTACAGTACTTTGCCGCTACTTACCCGAACACACCGCTGCTAGCCAACCAGCAGGTTGCTACAGCACCACGGGAGCCTACGCTCGACCGTACCTCCTAACCACGTGTGCTCACCTCACACAGGACCGCGCCTACACTCACAAGGCTCTCACGCCTCTACCTCACACCACCAGGGCCTTATGCCCTTCACACCATGGGTCTCTGCCCAGCTACACACAGAGCCTTCTGCTCTGACTAATGGGCCTCAGCCCCCTCTCTACCTCAGGGCTCTGAGCCCACTCACTAGGGCCTTATGCCCTACTACCTAGGGGTCCTAGCCCCTGCCTGAGGCCTGTGGCCTCCCTAACTAACTGAGGGCCTTGTGCCCTTAATAGCAGATGGGCTACCAGCCCCTAACCAGGCCCTCTGGCCTTCCTATGGCCTCTAGGCCCCTAACTACCTAAGGGCCTTGTGCCCTTGTACCTCTGGGGCTCAGAGTCCCCCTCTCTATCTAACAGGGGCTTGTCCCCTTTATATACATATACTAATGGCCTACTGGCCCACTAACACGTTGGGGCCTAGTGCCCAGGTCCCTGGGCCTTGTGCCCCTACTTTACAGTGCCACGGGCCTTGTGCCCGAATGTGCCCACGGGCCTAGTGCCCGAACTTAACGTTGAGTATACTTACCTGCTCTGCGCAGGATACTCAACTTGACACGCCGTCTTCTTCCTTTCTTCTCCGGGTCTTCCAGACCCTCCAGCCGGCGGCGCCTCTTCTCCTCTTCGGCGCTGTTGAAGGCTGCTTGGCGGGGGCGCTCTCAGCCCTTACAAGGGCTCCCCGCCGACGTTCTCCGCTCCGGCGGCTTGATTGAAGTCTTCTGGCGGCAGGGTAGCTCACGGCCCTTACAAGGGCCCCCTGCCGCCGCTGCTGCTGGCTCTGTTGATGGACGTCTGGACGAGACGTCCTCTCTCTTCCCCGCCGACGGACTTCTGCCAAAATGGCGCCACCCGGCGACTTATATAGTCGCCGGCGTGACGTCATCCGCCGGCGCGAGCGCTGATTGGCTCGCGTCGGCGCCAATCTTTTGAATGGCCGGGCGCGAGCCGCGATTGGCTCGCGCATCCGGCCGCTGATTGGCCAGCGGGGAAAGATGAGCCCTGATTGGCTCATCCTTCCCCCGCGCACAGGACCTGCAAAAAAGAAGTTATACTCACCGCCGCTGGATCGATGGACGGGTGAGTACTTCTCCTCTTCTTTCTTGTAGCTGGGCACCATCGGGGACCTCTTCAGCCCCTCCAGGGGCACAGCGCTGCCGGATATCTTCGCCCTCTTCACGGGCACCGGCTCTGACATCTTCTGTCCCTCCACAATAGAGCAAGTGGCCAGAGTGAGAGAGCTTAGTGTATTGGTTCCCAAACTGGGTGCCGTGGTTGTCTCACAGGGGAATCTCAGCCAGGGCTGGTAGTAAGCAAGGCGGGTGATATTTGGAAATTATTTTGGCTTAGGGGTGCCTTGAAAAACTGATGGAGACCCTAAGGGTGCCTTGAACTGAGAAAGTTTGGGATCCACTGGCTTAGTGTGTAGTTGGCCCAAACAAGTGTCAGAATTGGAAACGGGGAGTGTGAAATCCGTGTGAGGTAAGTATGGAGAACCCACGTACTCCACATAGCGGACCATCCAGTATAGCGAGAGCCTAAACTGTGAGAAGTTCTGCAAGGACGAGGTACGAGAAAACAAAGATCACAAGTTACAGTGCGGGAGGAGAGAAGAGAAGCAGAAGAGAAGAGAAGCAGACTAGGACCGTCCCGTCATGAGTGATTGTTAGCTCTTGTACCAAGTGAACCGATTATCATCCGCCAAGCCTTATGAAGGATGGGATGATTATCTTGAAACATACAGATTTGACCGAGTGATTTATGTTACAATATGTTATTTGACACTGTGTATAGAGGCGGTAATAAATAAATACAGTACGTTGTCTACTGGCGTCCATTACTTTCACCAGATGCGTCTGCTCCTCGCCTGTGTCTCATGGTAGCTCACACCGACATGCCCATACACTCAGTGATGGGATAGAGACCGAGGATGAGTACACCTGGACCCAAGGACATCCACAGGTAGGTGCCCAGGACATGTTAATACAGCACACATCCATGCTAGTGATGGCTACATGTATTATTATTATTACCCAGTAATTCAGTCTAATACACGGACCAGGATGTGGCATGAGCACATTGGATATACCTTTTTATGGCATACACAGTGTCATATGCTAGTACAGACACTAAAGGTGCCGGCACACAGAGTAGTCTGGCCATCTGACCTCTGTCAGATTTGGCCATACATGTCCAGCACATTTATTGTCAAACCTATAAGAATCATCAGGATCCAACAGAGCATCATTACCAGGATCAGACAATGACCACATACAATATATGGTTCTATGCAGCCATCTCCACCCGGAGCAGAGATCTTTTCTGCCCATACATGCTGGGGACAATTATTTCCACATTACTGTCACACCTGAGTCGCCCATTTTAAAACAAAAACCACCAGACGTGTGGGTAACCTGGGATAGAAGCTGAACGTCAGGCACAAAGTACTTTCTTCCTGTCTCAGGAGGGTTTTTAGCCACAGCCAGAGATGGTTAAACAAACTCCTCCCTTACAATACCGGCAGAGCGGTTTATTACAAGATGTAAAATATCTATCATATATATATATATATGTGACGAGAAATATGTCCTCCAATTATAAAGCACAAAAGTTTATACTCAAGCGTGATGCGAGCGTGGCTCAGTGGGTTGGACAGTAGACAGTCATATTGTCGACACAGTTAAAAGTTGCGCTCAAGCCGTGGGAACGCCCCATGTTATATATATAGCTGAACCATCGTATGAGGACATCTGCGCTGGGAGCTCTCAGGAGCTAGTACTGCGTCGCGTATCAGGGTTTTTATTTTCCCAACTCAAGGATGCTGGTATTTATTACAGATGAAGAGCCTGGATCTAGAGGAGCGATAAAGAGATTTATATAGTATAGGGGTGGGGTTTTTCAAATAAAAATCTTATTACATTTGTGCTTTATTTACATTTTTCCTTGGTGCACTACAGGTCCCAATGGGCCCTGGCAGCCTGAGCATGCTGAGACCTGTAGTGTACCAGGGACAAAATGCATATTATCATAGAAATCAATATTACCCACACCCACCACCCCAGGGGTGTGGGGAGAGCCCTAGTGCTATCAGCACAGGGCTAGTTAAACCTAGGGGACCTGCTCTCCCTGGGGAATCCAGCCCCATTCTGACCAGGGGCTGGTTTGGCATCATGTCAGGGGACTCCACACTGCGGGTTCCCCTGCTATAGTGCCACTAGCCAAGACTGGCAAAGCCTAGAGCTGGTAATAGTAAAAGCAGGAGGACCCCACACTTTTTGCCCCCCCCCCCTGCCCCCCGATTTTGCTTGTACCTTTGCAGTACTTGGGTTGGTTAAGCTGTTTGGGGAGCGCTTTTTTTTTCTTTTTCTTTACATGTATTGCCGTTTTAATTTGTTACATCTGTTTGTTTATGTCAACATTTTGAATGCCCTCATTTATCTCAGTACTTCTAAGAATGACCTTTACAAAAGATAATGTGAGCTAATGGGCTTAGTGTAGATTTACAGGCAGAAATAATGCTCATCCTCGCATAGAATGTAAGTAGCTGCTGACACCTAGTGGTCACTATCAGGTACTACCAACACCTCTCACTGAGATTTCTAAAATCTGAAGTATCATCATCATCATTTATTTATATAGCGCCACCAATTCCGCAGCGCTGTACAGAGAACTCATTCACATCAGTTCCTGCCCCATCGCAGCTTACAGTCTAAATTCCCTAACATACACACAGAACCACAAACACAGACTAGGGTTCATTTTGTCAGCAGCCAATTAACCTACTAGTATGTCTTTGTATTGTGGGAGGAAACAGGAGCACCCGGAGGAAAATCACGCAAACATGGGGAGAACATACAAACTCCACACTGATACTGTAGGTCAGTTTTCTCAGAGGGTACACCAGCATTTTGGCCGTTTATTCCCACCCAGTTAAACCCCCCGATGTCAATGGATTGTGCGATGAGTGCCCCACTCCCCACTGAAATGAATGAGGAGGGGGACACTAACATGGATGGACCTACACAACACTGCTCGGTGGTTTTTGTCCACATAGAGATTCAAACAGCCCAGACTGTGTAGCTTGTGGCTGGTATTCACTATATCAGGGAGATTCCATGCTCATGGTCTGTGATTTTAGTCCAGGCTGTTGTCTGCGCTGGGGCTGGTTGACTATTTGTGTTTCAAATCCTGCAAATGTGTCAAGCACATATCAAACGCTTGTCAGACACATGTGCAAACGCATTTTATAGTTTACATGCATTTTCACACGCAGTTTGCACATATGTATTTTGATGAAAACACAACACAAGGGCTCACGCCTGATTAAACAATTAGTAACTAATTTTTGGTTTTAAACAATAATGGCTACGTTTTGCCATAACTGGATATAGACTTATGTGCAGAACGGTATCTTAGTGGTTAACACTTCTGCCTCACAGCACTGGGGTCATGAGGTCAATTCCTGACTATGGCCTTATCTGTGAGGAGTTTGTATGTTCTCCCCGTGTTTGTGTGATTTTCCTCCGGGTGCTCCGGTTACCTCCCACACTCCAAAAACAGTGTGTGTGTGTGTGTGTTAGGGAATTTAGACTGTAAGCCCCAATGGGGCAGAGACTGATGTGAATGAGTTCTCTGTACAGTGCTGCAGAATTAGTGCCGCTATATAAATAAATGATGATGATGTGTGCCACTAGCATACACAGTGCATTGTGTATGACACTCCACACAAGTGGATATATTACAGTACTGGAACACTAAAGGCTCACCCACACAAGTGCTTTTATTTTTTTTAGTTCTGTTGGTTTCCAAATGGTATGTGACCAGAGTATACCATCAAGTTATTACTATAACTGCTGCTGCTCGGTGGTGTTGTCATACACACAGACATGGGGCTAGATTTACTAAACGGCAGGTTTGAAAAAGTGGACATGTTGCCTATAGCAACCAATCAGATTCTAGCTGTCATTTATTTAGTGCATTCTACAAAATGACAGCTAGAATCTGATTGGTTGGCATAGGCAGCATCTCCACTTTTTCAAATCCGCAATTTAGTAAATATACCCCCAAAATCACTCAGCATCTTCTGTTGTAGTCTGCAGCACCAGAGATAAACAGCCTAATGAGAAGATTAATGCCAGGGGCACTGTGGGAATACAGGACAGGCAAATTACAATATAAAAAACCCCTTATCCACACTACCCTAAGTAACAAGCAATCTGGATAACTAACCCATGCCTCAATTTCATATATTCTATTCAAGTAATAGATATGTTGCAAGTACACGATGGTGACCACTAGGTGGCAGCAGATATAACACTATATACATGCGCAGCTAGACTCATTATGTATGGGAAACAGAGCAGGAAAGTTTAAAAAAACAAAAAACAAAAACCTGACCCTAATTACCAAGTCACTCTGGGTTGTTTGTCAGATTCCCCCCCCCCCCAGTTCTGCATAGACAGAAATAACCAGTACAACTAACACTGTGCACAGTCCAAACTGCCAGGAGTCTAAGGCGATGCTGAAAGCTGCTCAAACCCCAGTCCTCAAGAGCTACGAACAGATCATGTTTTCAGGATTTCTGTCTGAAGAAAAGGGTGGGATAATTACTGGCCCAGAAAAAATACTAACTCACCTGTGCATGATTAAAGAAATCCTGAAACATGAGCTGATGGAAGCTCTTGAGGACTGAGTGTGAGCAGGGCCGGATTTCCCACTAGGCAACCTAGGCACCTGACTAGGGCCTAGCGGCTCTCTGGGGGCCCAGATGGGGGGGACAAAACAGAAAAAAAAAAAATGGCCCCTCCCCCGACTCGCGACAAGATGCAGGGTTCCCCGTTACAATGAAAAACAACGCTAATCGCGCTCACAAAGCAGGTCCTCAGTGATGGTACAATGCCGATTTGCGGGAGAGAGACGGCGTGCGTTCCACAGTGGAAGGCACGTCACTTCCGGATGGTGTCAGAATGTATGAACGCCGTCTCTCTCCCGTGAATCGGCATTGTACCATCACTGAGGATCCCTGCATCTTGTCATCGCCATAGGACTCCTTGGACTCCATTTGACTGCTGGACTGTATGAGGTTGGTCTATGACTGTTCTCTAATTGGACCTCATTGCCCCATACTATGTTCCCTTGACCTGGTTGGACTGTAATAAGGATATACCATCTTTCCAACAGAGCTCTCTCTAGCAGCCTCCACTGTTCCCCTTTACTTGGAACTCGCAGACCATGGCTGTTTGACCAATTACTATTGTAACAATTGCAGTGTCAGACTGCCATTCATATGGCAATTGTGGACATTCATTTGTATTATTTGTATGTAAACATTAAATGTTTTTTGTTTTAACCCCCATGCTGTCATTCCAACGTTATCACCCATCTTCTCTACATATTCTTACCTAATTGCATTACAACTAATTATTTTCGTTATAAGACAATTTTGAGCGCTAATACTCTACCATATTACTACAGGGGGCATGTATTATGATGGAAGATGCAGGGCACAGGGGGCATGTGTGATGGAAGATGCAGGGCACAGGGGGCATGTGTGATGGAAGATACAGGGCACAGGGGGCATGTGTGATGGAAGATGAAGGGCACAGGGGGCATGTGTGATGGAAGATGAAGGGCACAGGGGGCATGTGTGATGGAAGATGCAGGGCACAGGGGGCATGTATTATGATGGAAGATGCAGGGCAGAGGGGGCATGTATTATGATGGAAGATGCAGGGCAGAGGGGGCATGTGTGATGGAAGATGCAGGGCACAGGGCGCATGTGTGATGGAAGATGCAGGGCACAGGGGGCATGTGTGATGGAAGATGCAGGGCACAGGGGGCATGTTTTATGATGGAAGATGCAGGGCACAGGGGGCATGTGTGATGGAAGATGCAGGGCACAGGGGGCATGTATTATGATGGAAGATGCAGGGCACAGGGGGCATGTGTGATGGAAGATGCAGGGCACAGGGGGCATGTATTATGATGGAAGATGCAGGGCACAGGGGGCATGTGTGATGGAAGATGCAGGGCACAGGGGGCATGTATTATGATGGAAGATGCAGGGCACAGGGGGCATGTGTGATGGAAGATGCAGGGCACAGGGGGCATGTATTATGATGGAAGATGCAGGGCACAGGGGGCATGTGTGATGGAAGATGCAGGGCACAGGGGGCATGTATTATGATGGAAGATGCAGGGCACAGGGGGCATGTGTGATGAGAGGGACAATAATGAGGGGCCGCATGGTGATGCAGGAGGAGCAGCGTGATGTGAGGCGGCACATAGCTTACCCTTCTACTTAACTATAGGAGTATATGCTGTGTTAAAAAAATATAGTGCTATGGATTGTTTCAGGGAGGCGGGGGGGGGGGGGGGGGGGGCATGTGGGGGGGCGTGCGGGGCTGGGGGGCCCAAACCAATATCTTGCCTAGGGCCCCATGAGGTGTAAATCCGGCTCTGAGTGTGAGCACCTCTGCAGTAGCTGGTAGGCTGCAGTCCTGAGATGGTGTTAGCTATCAGCATCAAGATCCAGAAATCTAAGCTTCTTGGAGCTTGATAAATTGTTCCAGACAGTATCCATTGAGAACTATAGGTTCTGCAGTATTCTGTGTTCATTTGCATAAAGCAGGAAATATCTGATATATTTTCTTAAATAGCCCCGATGGCTAAATTTACCTAAACCAATCATTTCCGCATGTTTTTAGGCTTTGTAAATAGATCCAATAGACTTTACTACAATTTAACTCACACTGCAGACAGGACACAAAGGTATCCTGAGAACTTGATACAAAAAATAGAATAAGTGGTTCTGGACAAGTGGTAAATATTAAAAATTAGGAACCAAAATTTCCAAACACAAATCCTCAGAACCTGGTAACGATGCCAGGTCACCCGGCACTGCCCCTGCGAGTGGTCTGCACACATCTGTACAAACTGCCCGGCCTCAGTCATCCACTTCTGGTTTTCAGAGTGTTCTGTCTGTGCTGGACATACATCCTCACCTGGGATACTCCTCAGACCACACAGTATGATTACTGCTTTATATGTTATCACTGCACATTGCTAGAAGTCACCCCTGGCTTTGTTGCCTCTTTAGGGGTGAGCGTTGCCTGAAGGGTGTTGGTGAGGACACGTCAATCATGGGGATTAATAGCCAGGCTTTCTCCCTCTTCCCTGTGCCCACTGGGATGTGACAATGGGAGAAGGGAGAGGTGAAGGGTCCTCTCCTTGTCCTTTGATGTCCTCTGGGAATGGTTAATACTTTGTCCCTTTCAGTCTTAGATTGGACCCTGTAATTGTGCACAGCAGAGAAGGGAGTTACCCTGCACAATAGCAGACGACCCAAAGGAACAACTACTTGAGGAGATCTTTTTTGCATTTTATTGCGGTTTATTGAGTCCGGCCATAAACCTTGACAGGGAAATTTGCAAGTTGGGTTTCACTTTGTAACATCGTTGTGAAATATTAAAGTAAACCAATATAATACAATGTACATATCTGGAAGTATTACTGAGAGCTTTATAAACCAGACAACATGTCAGAATCCGACCCCTATAGAACCACAGACACCGGAGTTTTATTCGTCTGTGGATTTATGAGCTTATCCAGCACTGTTATAATGGCCTTCAACAGACATTTAATAATGTGGGAGAAGTATATTGAAAGTTGGAAGAAAACTACTTTGGAGCTGTATTTAATAGGTTTAGTTTCATTATTTATCTAGCAGTTTGTGATTCAACTACGTCTGTAAAACACATGAACTGACAGATTGTCTGAGGTGTGGAGCTTCATAACACCCAGTGCTGGGGGCGTGGGCCTCTGGACCCTTCCCAAAAGGGAAAGGGCCCTGTAGCTCACCATCCCCAGGAGTCAAAGTGTCCTTTAGGGAGATAGGGGTCTTTGGCCCGTTTACATCCCCGACATCCGGCTCCATGGGGCCCCGTTGGGGGGGACAGGGGTCTTCGGCACTGCCTCCGCCGCAAGGCTCAGGCAGTTCCCTTTACCCCGAGGTTGGCTGAACGTCCCCCCGGGGCACTAGATCTTCAGCTCCCCCCATGGCAGGGAGCCTCCAACAACTTGGGGAGAGGACAGCCCATAAGGATCATGCCCAAAGTGTGCAAGTGAAAATCAAACCAACTGGACATGAACTGACAGATACTGATGCAGATTCTGCACTTTTAAACATCAAACTGCAAAGTAGGACAGAAACGCCGCCTGTGCATTGTGCCTGCTTCTCTCTAGGAGGATATACTGTGCAATCCTCACTGCATGAGACCATGACGAGCTAACAGACTGTATCTGTAGATATAACTAGTACATCACATCATAATTTGATGTGAGCCAGCAGTCGAGAAAAAAGTCATTTATTGTGATACTTGCTGTCACCAATTTTGTTGCACATAATACAATATAATTATCAAGTAATGCACTTGTATTAACCTCCACCATTAGCCTCTAATAAGATATTGGGGAAGTAAGGGTTAATGTACAATTGCAGGCAGAAGGCATGTTCCCACAATACACGTTACCTCGCTGTCACCTCCCGTGCTGTAGGGTTTATATATACTAGAGATATTTCATGTGGTGACATCCAGCTATATTAACCGCACGGTAAACACAAAATGACTTTAGTAGGGATCGCATTACATACTGACAGCTTTTCAAAATAAAGAAGGGCCCAGAGCGCAGCTTGTAGTATTGTTGCTGTATTTCCTTGTACACATATATAAACCACTGAACATAAAAACACTCAATGGGGTTTCCCCAACTTCGGATAACTTTGCTTTATTGCGGCACCCCCTTCCCCTTCCCTGCAACATTAACTAAAAGTATTGCATTATCTTCCTGTGCTCCTCATCCTTGCACTTAGATCATCGGGCGGAGTTGCTTATTGTGCTGTGGCTGGACGTGACAAATCTCTGCATTGTATATAATTGTATCCTTTAAGCAGCGTTGTGACATATCCTATGGCCACAGTAACAAACAACACTGATTAATTATATAAATACATGAGAGATGAACACAGAAAGATAAAAACACTTAATGAAAGCTGTAGGAGGGCGTAAGAAATAAAGAAAACATATTTTCCTTCTATACAGTTTGAACTTGTCACATGGCACGCTGTTGTCCTTTACACAATAGACTTTAAGGGGTATATTTACTAAACTGTGAGTTTGAAAAAGTGGAGATGTTGCGAATAGCAACCAATCAGATTATAGCTGTCATTTTGTAGAATGTACTAAATAAATGATAACTAGAATATAATTGGTTCTATAGGCAACATCTCCACTTTTTCAAACCCAGTTTAGTAAATACCCCTATGAGTTAAGCAACATGCATACAACCTAGTCTGAAGGTAAATAGTTCTTAGTATAGATTATGTCCATCCCTCCTGCACCAGGAGCAGATGGGAAATAGGAGCTATTTTTGAAGCCAAAGCTTCTTAATTGGTAATTCAACTTTTAAGTAAGTTCTGTACCCGAATGTATGGATATCCATCCCTGGGCCTGTGGGATATCTTATGAATCAGTCCTTTGCCGAGCAGACTGGAGCAGAGTTGTGCCCACTGGCGCAACTACATTGCAACGTCCCTATGCCAGGAGTTACCGCGTTGTGACTTAAATGTAATAATGCCAGTGGGCTGGTGCGGCAGGATGAATTACAGCTAACACAGGTTCCAAGCCTAAGGCCTCTCACCGGCTAGGTAATGTAAGATAATCTTATCTATTGTGTCTGAGCCTTAAGTAACTTATTTTATATGAGGAAAATATTGTTTTATTTCTTATTTGTACAATAAACAGTAACAATATATCTATCCTGTAAATGAGTTTCTTGTTTATTACATACAATATGTGTGCTATTTACAGTCTATTCATTTCCAAGGGCATGTCTCACTGGATTCAACCATGGGACTCTCCATTTCTGCAGCCACTACCACTGCTCAAACGTGTCACTGTGTACTCACAGCCAATCAGATAATTGCTTTCATTGCCAATTTGTACTAGGCAGACTAAAGCTAATTGCTGATTGGTTGCTGTGAGTTACTGCTCTGATTTGAGCAGTGTTAGTACAGTAATCCTCGCTGCCTGTGAGGACCAATGTCTGCACACTAACACCTATACAGGGATTCAGGGCAGTCTTTCCGATTGGGCACATTGGGCAATTGCCCAGGAGCCCCATAGGCATAGGGGCCCCATAGGCAAGGCACGGAAGTAATTAAGAAAAACAAAAATCTTCTCAGTTTGAGGTGGCGATCCGGCTCCCTTCCTGTTCCCCTCCTCTCTGCTGCGCTTACACTGAATGTCGGGCGAGATGTCATCATGCCCAACATTATCAGTGAGGGGTTCACTGAAGGGAGCCGCGCCAGACATGCAAGGAAGAAAGAAGACAGAAAATAAGAACAAAGAAAAGAAGGCGATAGAAAGGTAAGAGAAGGAGAGCAAATAGCAGCATAATGGAGGGCCCAGTGTGAAATAGGGGAGAGAGAAGGGGAACAAAAGCAGCATAATGGAGGGCTTAGTGTGAAATAGGTGTGCCAGAAGGGGAGCAAAAGCAGCATGAAGGGCACAATGTGAAATGGTGGAAACAGAAGGGGAGCACAAGCAGCTTTTTAATGTTTAAACACTGATTTTGCTTCAGGTAACAAAAAAATATATGCTTAATTTTATTGATAATTTACATTTGTATTCATGTGAGTGGTTGTGTAGGTAGGGGCCCCAGTGCACTGCTTGGCCTGGGGGCCCATAATGCTGTTAGGATGGCTCTGCAGGGACCCTCCCTGGGGACATATATGGAGTCTGGGAGATGTGACTCTCTCCACATCTCACCTGTCTCAGTGACAGATTACTGAGAGCTGGGGACATGAGGTAAACAGACTGCAGGGTATGCAGCAGAGAGCACCACACAAGGAGTCTGCTTCCACCATACACACCTGGACCTGCCAGAGACATACACCCGGGTCATCAGTGAGATAATCATCTGAGTTTGTTTACAGGGTTATTGCTGATGGGCTGGAATGAAGTACTACAGTTCTGGTCTAGATGGTTATCTCTCTTATGTTTATAGGACAGCATTGTTCCTCATGGACTACTGACTACATAAAGGCAGAGCCAAGTGTTTTCAGTCTAGTGCCTTACTATCTATCTTTAAATGTTTAGTTAAACACACAGACGTGTGTTACTCTGCAATGAGAACAGTGTTTCTGTGAATAGTTACAATTCTTAGAATCACTGGGAGCTGCCACATTTATTTCCCATACTGAGGTATGTCCCATTAACTTATGTCTGCGTGTAGACACTGGAAGGCAGCGCATGATAGAGGGACGGGGCACATTGGCTCTAATTACTGGCCTCCTTTTCAGCGGCACACGCAGTATATCAGAAGGGGCACTGCAAATACAAAAGGTGCCATAGGGATTTCCATGTTCACAATATGAGTCTATACATTAGGGCCTCTACCTTAATGTGATTGTCGACCAATTTCTTTTTTTCAAATTATTTTTATTGTCACTCTGAAGCAGAGCAATACATATTAAAACATCAGTGTACATGTTATTTAGATGACTGTGTATAAAATAACATTATACAATCAATAACTATTATAGGCCATGCAAGGCGTTTGTGAAAGCACCATATGACAATGAGATGTTTGGTACACATCCATGTATGGTAAATATAAACCAATAAACAAGTATATGGTAAATATAAACACATAAGAACAAATCGAAACATTGCAAATGGAAATCAATAACATATGCAAAACGTATGTATTCCACTACTGCCGTGTGGGAGAGTGCCCCCCCCACTTTACAGTATAATAGACAGGGCTTCACAATTCATACCATGAGGTTGAGGAGAAACATTTATAGATTTGTGATTTAACATCCAGCTGCAGCAACTCAATGTAACTCTCCCACATTTCAAAGAAACCTCTAACTTTAGATTCCCTAGCAAGTGAGGCCTTAAGTCAGCATCTTGATTATGTAAAATAGTTTTTCTTTAATTAAATTGAAGGGAGGGGTCCCTGGTTGTGACCATACCTGCAGAATGGCCTATCTGGCCGCTGCGCTGAGAGCCATAAGGAGGCATTCACTAACGTTTGTTACACGTTGACCAGTCGGGAGGATACCCAGGGTAGCCCAATGAGGGGTAAAGGGGAGGTAATTCACCAATTTATCACTAGCTAAGGTTTTGACCTTAAGCCCAAAAACCCTGACCAAGGGGCAGCTCCGTAAGCAGTGGAATAAATCTGCATCTCTTTCCTGACAACGTGGACATTGGTGAAAGGATGTTGAGCCCATCATAAGGCTCTGGTGTGGAGAAATATATGATCTGCGATAGGTATATAAGAATAATTCAGTATACATGGATGCTGGTATCAAGCGGCCAGATATATCCAAGTTCTTCAAAGGAATGTCTACTGTGAGGTCTGGGAAGGAGCGTAACCATTGAGAAATACCTGTTGTGACACGGGAGTGATCAAGCGGGCTCTGATTAAGTTATATTGGAGAGTGATAGCGTTACATTGAGGAGGGCAACTGGGCAAAAGGGAATTCAGTGAGTTCTGCCAAGTTATCTAGCGCGAATTACACTGGTAATATAGTGCTGCACTTGAAAGTATGCAAAGGGGAAAGAGCTAAGAAAATTGAATGTTTGCACTGTCTGGGTATGTGTAAGAGGTCTCTTATTGGGAAGATCCAGCAAACAACCTATATTAGTAATACCACGTTTGTTCCAGGCCACGAACGGGCAGGAAGTTGAGCCATTATGGAAGTTAGGAGTATAAATGTTTGAAAGAGAGAATTGTGAGAGTTAAAACTTAATTTATGTCTCAAAATATGCCAGACTTTGTGTGTATTCCATAAGAGGGTGTTATCTCTTATATCTTGGGGGATGTCCCTATTTTGCATAGGCAAGCCGAGAGTTTTCCGGCGGGTTTGAAAAACCAGTCAGATTCTAGCTATCATTTATTTAATATATTTTACAAAATGACAGCTAGAATCTGATTGGTTGCTATAGGCAACATCTCCACTTTTCAAACCCGCTTGAAAACTCTCAGCTTGATACATTTACCCCCAAGGTGATATTCGAAAGAAGACTGTTTTCCAACAAAGTATCAGTGTATATATCCGTGTCGTGAAACCAGTCTCTTAGATGTCTGAGTGGCTGTAAGGTGGAATATTAGGGAAATTAATCCCGACATTAGTTTTTGGTTGTTGCAAGCTGATCCTTGGTCAGGAAACGGTCAGCGGGCAGCAGCTCCCTGGTGACACTGGCTCTCAGCTGGGTGATGAGGTCTCACCGTTTGCTAACCAAGTCCTGGTATCCTCTGTGCAGGCTTGAGCCGGCATGCCAGCTCAGACATGAGCACTGGAACTGGGCGCCTGGACTTGGGCTTTCAGTTCTAGAGTCTATTAAAAAATTATTATAGTTAAGAAAAAAATAGAAAAAAATGCATTATTTTAATAATAGAGAATTCTCTCTTGTGGGCACCCGGCTATCACCATCCTGAGATGGAGGACAGTGGTGGTACTTATACTGCTGCTGTCCTTGGTAAATAGGCTTCGTCACCGGCGATGGCTACCCGCTGGAGATAGCTTTCAACGGATATTTTTACAAGCTGATTGTAAAAAATAAATGTAAATAACTTATTCCATACAAAGAAAATATCATTATGTTTTCAAAACACTATTAAACGTCTAAATATTATCCAACATAAGCACTATTTATAAATGTGACCTCCCGTAGGGCATTGGTTGCCCTGAAGAACTCACAACGATCTATCTGCAGGAAGTAATCTGGGTCTTTTTGTTTCCTTGTTGAAAACCAGCTTTCAGAAATTCCCCCGTCAGTGTAAAGCTTTACCTGTACCACACAGCAGTGAGCTGTTAGTGATCTGTTTGTACAGATGTATACTTTGTGTCTCAGTACAGAGGTGCTAATAGATGGGTTTTTTCTTACAGAAACTTAATCAACCTGTTTTTTTTATCAGCCAGTCATCTCCAGAGCCCCTTATATATTGTTATATTAAAAATAAAAATTGGCTATACAACTTCTTCTTGTTAGTGACAGTGTGGACACCAGCAAGGTCCTTTATATAACAGCTGCGATATAACCTAAACACTTGTATTTCATTGAACAGCTCAGCTGTGTATGTTCCATACACACACACACACACACACACACACACACACACACACACACATACACACACACACACACACACACACACACATAAACATATATATACATAATTACTATATTTATATTCTTACAATGTTAGCTCGCTCTGGACCCTGCAGAGTATTGCTCTTCCCCTGCTAGGTGAACTATACATTATATAGTGGCTCAGACTAGCCCCATCAGCGACTACTTTGATGTGGGAAGAACAGCTTGTGTAGATTTTACCCAAAAAGTCTCTAGCACCATGGCACAGTAGTTAGAATTGCTGACTCGGCCCTATTTGTATCACGCATCTCTCCAGTTTAGTTCCATTCTGCTCCTTGTATATATGGGTTTCCCGTGGTTACTCCTATCTGTTGTACACCCTGGGGTTTCTCTAACCTCAGATGCCATCTTGCCAATCATTCTGCACATGCGCAACCCTGGGAACCTTTAAAAACCTCTGCTCCTGGATAGGAGAATCAGCCAGTTCCCTTTATAAGGATCCTCCTCCTGTCACTCACCGGACCGTGAGTGCCTCTTCCCGGACATTTAGGAACCGTGGCCGTCCTCCATCCTGAGGGTCTGCGCATGCGCAGCCCTTTCCTATACTTCAGTGTATGTTCCTTTAACTCAATTGGCAGATCAGGCAACACTCCCTATATTAAGCACCTGTGGTCAACACCACGTGGCCTGATCTTGGAGTCTCATTCCCCATGAGCCTCTGAAGGTGTTCCTGTGTTTCCTCGTGTATTCAGCGCTGCTGATTCCTGTGGTTTCCAAACCACTTCTACCTCTGTGGTTTCCAAACCACTTCTACTACTGTGGTTCCATACCACTTCTACCATCAACTGTATCATCGTGACTGTGAGCTGATTCCTATCCGCTGCCTCCGTGCACTACAGTCTCCTATACCACTTCAACGCTATTATATTCCATTGTGACTGTGAGCTGATTCCTATCCGCTGCCTCCGTGCACTACAGTCTCCTATACCACTTCAACGCTATTATATTCCATTGTGACTGTTTGCTGATTCCTATCCGCTGCCTCCGTGCACTACAGTCTCCTATACCACTTCAACGCTATTATATTCCATAGTGACTGTTTGCTGATTCCTATCCGCTGCCCCGTGCACTACAGCCTTCTCTCATTATCCACTCACCTGTGCATCATCAAGTCTGTAAGCTGATTCCTAGCTGCTGCCTCCGTGCACTGCAGTCTCCAGCTTGCAACTCGCCTGTGTTCATCATCGTGACTGTGAGCTGATTCCTATCCGCCGCTTCCGTGCACTGCAGTCTCCAGCTGGCCACTCGCCTGTGTTCATCATCGTGACTGCTAGCTGATTCCTATCCGCTGCTCCGGTGCACGTCAGCCTCATCTCATCTCTCCCGTGGGTTCGCAGAGTCCTGCTGCCGCTGCCAGCGCTATCGTCCATCTACTGCTGATCCGCTCTCCACGCCTTCCTGTTTCCCGTTGGTCTCTACCCTCCTGTCAGCATTGGATTCGTATCTCATCAGCTACTCCTCTGCTAGATCATCTCCATGCTCCTGGGTGCTCCATGAGTCCAGATCCATGTGTTACTGATTCCTGTGGATTCGTGTCCCTGTTGGTCTACTTACCTGTGCGCTGCACCTACTAGACTCCTGCCTCTTACATCCAGGGACTTCTCATCCTGTCGGCCTCCTGCCGCCCAGGTATCACTGCACTCCTATCTGACTGCCTTCTGAACCACGGTATGCATACTTCTCATTGACTGTGCTGGTGTATTGCATATCTTGCTGGACTGTGTTGGTTCTCCTCTGGAGTCTGCAATCCGCTGAGTCTTTTGCCATCATTGACTGTGTTACCTTGTGCTGGATTACTTCAGAGACTTCCTACATTTGCAGACCTGTTCAGTCATTTATATATATTCTGCATATTACTGTGGATCGTGTTTAATGTGCCCGTGTACATCCTGTGTTGCAGTTCCTCCCCGTACACCTCCTCACATATATATTCAGTGGTACAACTTGCTGAAGGCAGACCACTGATTCCTGTTCCGGTATCACCTGTTCCATTCCTCTCACATAGCAGTGGTACAACTTGCTACCGCAGACCACTGACTTCCCGGATACCTCCACTTGGATTCCATTCCTTCACTCAGACAGCGGTACCACTTGCTATCCGCAGACCGCTGACTCTCACCACCTCCTCGTTTCTGTTGGACATTCCTCCTCACTATAGCAGTGGTACAACTTGCTATCGCAGACCACTGACTACCTCCACTTGCCCTTGTCCATACAGTTCCTCGTGTATTATTACCTTCATATTACCAGTGCTGCTAGTCATAGACTTTCCTGAGCATCTCATCATCTACTATTGCCTGTTCCGTGATCACCCTGCTACCAGAGCACACTATTACCATCTACATTGCTCTGGTAAGCTTACCACCTGGTGATTCCTGGGTAAAGACTCCTAGTGCCCGTGACAGTAAGATCAGGCCATGACAGACCCAGATACGGAACCTACCGCCAAAGAGATGCTGCAGCATCTGGTTAGCCGTGTGGAGCAACAGGATGCCCGCCAACAGCTGTTACTTCAGTGTTATCAGTCATTAACCTCCCAAGGAACATCTGGACAGACTGTGACAGCTACTCCTGAGGCTTCTGTGCTTTCCTCCGTTTACCCAGTGCCATCCCAGGTGTCTACAGCTTCCACGCTTCACCTGCCTACTCCGTCAAAGTACGATGGAGACCCCAAAACTTGTAGGGGTTTCCTTAACCAATGTTCAGTCCATTTTGAGCTCCAACCTCAAAATTTTTCTACCCATCGTTCCAGAGTGGCCTATCTTATCTCTTTGTTTTCAGGACAAGCCCTGGCTTGGGCCTCCCCTCTGTGGGAGAGAAATGATCCTATATTGCAAGATAGTGCCAAATTCATTTCTACATTTCGAAGTGTGTTCGATGAACCAGGTCGTGTGACCTCCGCTGCTTCCAGCATCCTCCGCCTGCGACAAGGACCTCATACAGTAGGCCAGTACGTCATTCAATTTAGGATCTTAGCCTCTGAACTTCAGTGGAACACTGAAGCCCTAGTTGCCGCCTTCTGGCAGGGGCTCTCCGATAAAATTAAAGATGCACTGACTACTCAAGAGCTTCCTTCGTCACTTGAAGATTTGATCTCTCTATGCCATCGTGTTGATATGAGATTTCGTGAAAGGGAGGCTGAGAAAACAACTTCTGCTAAAGCACCTCTTCGTTCTAACCCTCAATTTCGTCCAGTTTCACCCTCTGTGATTCCCATGGAGATAGGACGTTCCAAATTATCTTCCGAGGAGAGAAAACGAAGAGTAAAGAATAGACTCTGTATCTATTGTGCTGATTCCACTCATATTCTCAGCTCCTGCCCTAAGAGATCGGGAAATGCCAGGCCCTAACTAGTTCCGGAGAGGTGAAGTTAGGGTCCCTGGAGTCCTCTCCATCTTCCATGAAAGCTAAAGTCTGCGCTTTTGATGTTACGATTTCCTCTGCTAGCAAAACCTTTGAGTCACAGGCATTAATTGATTCCGGAGCGGCAGGAAATTTTATTTCCAAATCATTAGTAAATCAATGGTCTCTACCAGTGATTACCTTAAAAACACCCATTACTGTGACGGCTATAGATGGATCACGTCTCATCAACGGTCTCATCACTCAGAGTACGTCTCCAGTAACACTTCAGATTGGTGCCCTGCATCATGAAGTAATATCGTTTTTAATCCTTCCTGTTACGACAAGTCCGATTGTCTTAGGCCTTCCATGGCTTCAGTGTCACTCTCCCCAGATTGACTGGCGCACCCCTCAAGTCACGTCTTGGGGGCCTGAATGTCACCATCGTTGCCTTTCCCAAGTTATTCCTCTCAAAGTACAGCAATCTTCCATCTCATCTACCTCACCGGGACTCCCTCCTCAATATGCTTCATTTACCGATGTGTTTGATAAAGCTCAGTCTGAACGTCTTCCTCCTCATCGTTCTTGGGATTGTCCGATCGACCTTCTACCTGGCAAGACTCCCCCCAGGGGCCGGGTCTATCCACTCTCGTTACCTGAGACTCAAGCTACATCTGAGTATATACAGGAGAACCTCCAGCGTGGGTTTATTCGACCTTCCACCTCTCCCGCTGGAGCTGGGTTCTTCTTCGTCAAAAAGAAGGATGGATCATTACGCCCTTGCATAGATTTTCGTGGACTCAATGCCATTACTATCAAGAATCGGTATCCCATTCCGCTGATCACTGAGCTATTCGATCGCATCAAGGGAGCCCGTATTTTTACTAAGTTGGATCTTCGTGGTGCCTACAATTTAATCAGAATCCGTTCCGGTGACGAATGGAAGACAGCGTTTAACACCAGAGACGGGCATTACGAATATCTGGTAATGCCTTTCGGGCTGTGTAATGCCCCCGCTGTTTTTCAAAGCTTCATCAATGAGATCTTTCGGGACTTATTATATGAATGTGTCGTCGTCTACCTGGACGACATATTGATCTTTTCCCAGGACCTGCCTTCTCACCACCAACACGTGGCAGAAGTCCTCTCCAGGCTACGAAAAAATTCATTGTTCTGTAAATTAGAAAAATGTTCATTCGAATTGCCCCAGATTCCATTCTTGGGGTATATAGTTTCCGGAGTTGGCCTGAAGATGGATCCAGACAAGGTGAATGCTGTACTACATTGGCCCCAGCCAACTACTCTTCGTGCTATTCAGCGTTTTTTAGGTTTTGCCAATTACTATAGACGCTTCATTCAAGACTTTTCTTCCATTGCATCTCCTATTGTGGCCCTGACTCGAAAAGGGGCTAATCCTAAGCAATGGTCGCCTGAGGCTCTCCAAGCCTTTCAAACACTCAAAGAGTCCTTCTCTTCGGCTCCAATCCTTCGACAGCCTGATGTGACACTCCCCTTCTTTCTAGAAGTAGATGCCTCTAATGTGGGCTTGGGAGCTATTCTCTCCCAACGCTCTGAACAATAAAAATTCCATCCTTGTGCCTTCTATTCTCGGGGTCTTCTGCCCGAAGAGAAGAATTATACTATCGGGGACAAGGAGTTACTGGCTATCAAAGCTGCATTAGAGGAGTGGAGATACCTATTGGAAGGAGCTCGCCATCCGGTGACGATCTTCACGGATCATAAGAACTTGTCATATCTTCAGTCTGCTCAATGCTTGAACCCTCGCCAAGCAAGATGGTCTCTTTTCTTTTCCCGTTTCGAATTAATAATAACCTTCAAACCAGCTGCCAAGAACAAAAAAGCTGACGCTTTATCTAGAGCTTTTGTGACGTCCTCTGATATAGAAGAGGTTTCCAACCATACCATTCTAGACCCCAAATGTATCTCACTGGCTGCCTCATCCACCAAAACGCTACCATTTGGGAAGACTCTCGTGCCTCCTACTCTAAGGAGGAAAATCCTTTCGTGGTTCCATGCCTCTCGCTTTTCTGGACACGCCGGTGAACACAAGACCTTTGAGATGCTCTCTCGAAGTTACTGGTGGCCTTCAATGAGGAGAGACGTCAAAGAGTTCATTGCTTCCTGTGAATTATGTTCCCAGTTCAAATCCTCCCGCAGAACTCCAGCAGGGTTGCTGCGACCACTACCCATTCCGTCCAAGCCGTGGACCCATATTAGTATGGATTTCGTTACTGATTTACCACCTAGTAAGAATCATAACACTATTTGGGTGGTGGTGGACAGATTTTAGAAGATGGCTCATTTCGTCCCTCTGTCTGGTTTGCCTTCCTCGTCTATCCTGGCTGAACATTTCATTAAAGAGATCTTCCGCATCCATGGATGTCCGTCTGAGATTGTGTCAGATAGAGGAGTACAATTCGTTTCCAGATTCTGGCGAGCCCTTTGTAAAACCTTGGGCATACGATTAGCACTCTCATCTTCTTACCATCCGCAATCTAACGGACAGACTGAGCGTGTCAATCAAGATCTTGAGACTTTTATAAGGATGTTCTCTTCAGCCAATCAAGACAACTGGGTAGAGTTGCTTCCTTGGGCCGAATTCGCCCATAACAACATGTACCATGAGTCATCATCCAAAACTCCATTTTTTGTGGTTTACGGTCACCATCCGTCTTTTCCAGAATTTCCTGCCCTCCCGCCCACCCAAGTTCCAGCGGTGGAGACTGCCTGTCAGACCTTTAAAAATATCTGGTCTCAGGTCAAAACCTGTTTGAAGAAAACATCTATCAAATATAAATCTTTTGCAGATAAGAAGAGGCGGGCTATTCCACCACTAAAAATTGGAGATCGTGTCTGGTTATCTACTAAAAACATTCGTTTGAAGGTTCCATCTATGAAATTCGCCCCTCGTTTTATTGGTCCATATAGGATCATTCAAGTAATCAATCCAGTATGTGTGAAACTTCTTCTTCCTAAGAATCTTCGGATTTCTAATGCCTTCCATGTGTCCTTACTCAAGCCTCTTATTATCAACCGTTTTTCAAAACCTCCCTCAGCTCCGCAGCCAGTTCAAGTTCATCAGGAGGAGGATTTCGAAATTACTGAGGTACTAGACGCAAAAATTTCGCGAGGAGTACTCCGGTTCCTCGTTCATTGGAAGGGCTTTGGTCCTGAGGAGCGCTCTTGGATCAAAGCTGAAGATCTTAATGCTCCTGCCCTTTTGAAGAAGTTTTATTCCAAAAATCCGGACAAGCCCGGTTCCAGGCGTTCTGTGCCCACCTTTAAAAGGGGGGGTACTGTCACTCACCGGACCGTGAGTGCCTCTTCCCGGACATTTAGGAACCGTGGCCGTCCTCCATCCTGAGGGTCTGCGCATGCGCAGCCCTTTCCTATACTTCAGTGTATGTTCCTTTAACTCAATTGGCAGATCAGGCAACACTCCCTATATTAAGCACCTGTGGTCAACACCACGTTGCCTGATCTTGGAGTCTCATTCCTCATGAGTCTCTGAAGGTGTTTCCTCGTGTATTCAGCGCTGCTGATTCCTGTGGTTTCCAAACCACTTCTACCTCTGTGGTTTCCAAACCACTTCTACTACTGTGGTTCCATACCACTTCTACCATCAACTGTATCATCGTGACTGTGAGCTGATTCCTATCCGCTGCCTCCGTGCACTACAGTCTCCTATACCACTTCAACGCTATTATATTCCATTGTGACTGTGAGCTGATTCCTATCCGCTGCCTCCGTGCACTACAGTCTCCTATACCACTTCAACGCTATTATATTCCATTGTGACTGTTTGCTGATTCCTATCCGCTGCCTCCGTGCACTACAGTCTCCTATACCACTTCAACGCTATTATATTCCATAGTGACTGTTTGCTGATTCCTATCCGCTGCCCCGTGCACTACAGCCTTCTCTCATTATCCACTCACCTGTGCATCATCAAGTCTGTAAGCTGATTCCTAGCCGCTGCCTCCATGCACTGCAGTCTCCAGCTTGCAACTCGCCTGTGTTCATCATCGTGACTGTGAGCTGATTCCTATCCGCCGCTTCCGTGCACTGCAGTCTCCAGCTGGCCACTCGCCTGTGTTCATCATCGTGACTGCTAGCTGATTCCTATCCGCTGCTCCGGTGCACGTCAGCCTCATCTCATCTCTCCCGTGGGTTCGCAGAGTCCTGCTGCCGCTGCCAGCGCTATCGTCCATCTACTGCTGATCCGCTCTCCACGCCTTCCTGTTTCCCGTTGGTCTCTACCCTCCTGTCAGCATTGGATTCGTATCTCATCAGCTACTCCTCTGCTAGATCATCTCCATGCTCCTGGGTGCTCCATGAGTCCAGATCCATGTGTTACTGATTCCTGTGGATTCGTGTCCCTGTTGGTCTACTTACCTGTGCGCTGCACCTACTAGACTCCTGCCTCTTACATCCAGGGACTTCTCATCCTGTCGGCCTCCTGCCGCCCAGGTATCACTGCACTCCTATCTGACTGCCTTCTGAACCACGGTATGCATACTTCTCATTGACTGTGCTGGTGTATTGCATATCTTGCTGGACTGTGTTGGTTCTCCTCTGGAGTCTGCAATCCGCTGAGTCTTTTGCCATCATTGACTGTGTTACCTTGTGCTGGATTACTTCAGAGACTTCCTACATTTGCAGACCTGTTCAGTCATTTATATATATTCTGCATATTACTGTGGATCGTGTTTAATGTGCCCGTGTACATCCTGTGTTGCAGTTCCTCCCCGTACACCTCCTCACATATATATTCAGTGGTACAACTTGCTGAAGGCAGACCACTGATTCCTGTTCCGGTATCACCTGTTCCATTCCTCTCACATAGCAGTGGTACAACTTGCTACCGCAGACCACTGACTTCCCGGATACCTCCACTTGGATTCCATTCCTTCACTCAGACAGCGGTACCACTTGCTATCCGCAGACCGCTGACTCTCACCACCTCCTCGTTTCTGTTGGACATTCCTCCTCACTATAGCAGTGGTACAACTTGCTATCGCAGACCACTGACTACCTCCACTTGCCCTTGTCCATACAGTTCCTCGTGTATTATTACCTTCATATTACCAGTGCTGCTAGTCATAGACTTTCCTGAGCATCTCATCATCTACTATTGCCTGTTCCGTGATCACCCTGCTACCAGAGCACACTATTACCATCTACATTGCTCTGGTAAGCTTACCACCTGGTGATTCCTGGGTAAAGACTCCTAGTGCCCGTGACACCTCCTTTCTATGGGTGTCAGGTCATCAGGTCTCCTACCTGAATGGAAGCATCTCCTCTGGCTCCCATCTGTGCTCATACTCAGCCTCAGACTGGCCTGCCGGGCAGCCGGGCTAACCACCGGTAGGCCCCGCCGGGTGAAGCTCCGCCCCCTCCATTGTTAGGGCGGAGCTTACCGAACAGCTGGTTCCCTGCACTTCCGATTGCAGCGGCGACACTACCGCGCAGGTGCAGAGAGCTACGTCTGGGCTCTCTGCACCTGCGCGGTAGTGTGTTTTTCACTTTGAGCAGGGGAGGAGGAGTTCCTGTCCGCCCAGAGGAGCATGAAGAAAGGACGCTGGCCGGAGCTTTGTACAGGTAAGTAAGTGCACTCCCAAGCAAGCCTGTCATTTTTTTTTTTACAGACAGATCAATAAGCAGAGAAGAATGAGGGGGAAATGATGGAAAATGAGGGATGAAAGAAGGAAATGGGTAGAGGTATGAGGGATAAGGGGCAAAAGCAGCATGGCAGAGAGTAAGAAGGGGCCAAAGCAGCATGGCAGTAGTGTAAAGGGGGGCCAGGTCAGCATGGCAGGAGTGTGAAGTGGGTCCAGGTCAGCATGGCAGAGTGTGAAGGGGCGCCAGGTCAGCATGGCAGAGTGAGAAGGGGGGTCAGGTCAGCATGGCACTAGTGTGAAGGGGGGCCAAGTCAGCATGGCAGAGTGTGAAGGGGGGCCAGGTCAGTATGGCAGAGTGTGAAGGGGGGCCAAGTCAGCATGGCAGAGTGTGAAGGGGGGGCCAGGCCAGCATTTCAGAGTGTGAAGGGGGCCAGGTCAGCATGGCAGAGTGTGAAGGGGGGGTCATGTCAGCATGGCAGAGTGTGAAGGGTGGGGGGGGCAGGTCAGAATGGCAGAGTGTGAATGGGGTCCAAAGCAGCATGGCAGAGTGTGAAGGGGGTCAGGTCAGCATGGCAGAGTGTGAAGGGGGGCCAGGTCAGCATGGCAGAGTGTGATGGGGGGCCAGGTCAGCATGGCAAAGTGTGAAGGGGGGCCAAAGTAGCATGGCACAGGGTGATCAAGAGGTGCCCGGAGAAGGGGGGAGCAAAAGCAAAATGGAGATGAAGGGGCACAGTAATGTGTGTGTAATGGCACTGCAGGCTTGTGGCAATGTAATATGTATGTTTGTTGGGTGATGGTGGGGCAATTTAATTTTATAGTAGGGACTATTAATTTAAGATGGGGTGGTTTGGGTGCTATTAATTGAATGCAGGGCTGAATTTGAGGAGCATGAGGTCTATTTATTAAATGTGAATATGAATTATTTAATGGCAGTGATGGTTGCTGGTTGGAACTTTCTAAATGTACCCATTATTTTTTTCCAAATAGGGCCCCCAACATTCCAGGATCCAGATAAGCCGCAACTAAAGAAACCAGCGGCCACAGGTGGTCAAAGTGACAAGAACAGGTAGGACAGTCTGTCAAATGTTCTGAGTCTAGTGGGACTACCCCGATTTTTGGTGACTGTTCTGCCCAATCTAAGGGGTAGATCAAGGCTGTATTCTTTATATACACACTGCATGCTTTATATACTACACTATGGTGCTAGCTGTCCTTCGTGGGCTGACCACTTCCCCTCTAGTGTCTGGTCTCGCCTCTTTGATGGCTGGCCACACCCCCTCAGGTGGGCCCCTAGTTGTGCAGTCCCCCGGTGGGCCCTTCATGCCCCAGTCCGACACTGCTCATACTTACCTTTGTTCCTGCTCTCGCGAGTTAGGCCGTTCGTTCATCGGATGCCGCTTCACTCATCGGTCCTCTTCCAGAGTTATAACACCTGTGTGGATCTCAGTGCTTCCGCTATCTGCAGTTCATCGCTTCAGAGCATTACTTGTGCAGCTTACTTCACAGTCAAGACCTGTGGCCTCACCGCAGATTATCATCCATCGTCGGTCCTGTTCCAGAGTTATAACATCTGTGTGGATCTCAGTGCTTTTGCTCTGCGCAGTTCATCGCTTCACGGCTATACCTGTTTAGCTTATTCCGCGCTTAGCCCGGTGACTATAGTGCTTCGCTCAGTATCCATCCTGTTCCTGAATTACTACACTATTGTATACCTCAGTCCTTCTGAGTCCTGCAGCTCATCAATTCACAGCATCATCGTTCAGCTTATTCTGCTGTTAAGACCTGTGACTATACTGCTTCGCTCAGCATCTGTCATGGTCCTGAAATTGTACACTAGTGTACACCTTGGTTCTTCTGTGTCCGGCAGCTCATTGCGACAGTACTACCTGCTCAGCCTATCCGATTATCGAGATTCGTGGCTATACTGCTGATCATCGCACAGCACCCATCATGTTCTGGAATTCCATACACCTGAGGATACATATCATTCCGCCTCAGAGTTACTTTGTGGTTCTCCGTATTATCTGCTCTGCGCCCCCTAGAGGACCGCGACCTGCGGCTGAGAGCAGCTAAGACCATATTGCCTTGTGGGAATCCCTGGTGAATACCTCTCCTCCGTTAGACTCCGCACCTCTCTGGGAGTAGCTGTCACTCAAGCATAGATCAAGACCATTCCAACTATCTGGCTTTCGTGACAATTTGTATGGAGGTTGTATGTTCTCCCTGTCTGCTTGGATTTCGTCTGGGTGCTCCGGTTTCCTCCCACAGTCCAAAAACATACTGGTAGGTTGATTGTCTTCCGACAAAAAAAAGGACCCCAGTGTGTGTGTGAGGGTGTGGTAGGGAATATAGACTGTAAACTGCGAAGGGGCAGTGACTGATGTGAGTTATTACATATCCTCTGTACAGTGCTGTGTAATATAATAATATAATAATATAATATAATAAACAATAATAATAATTCTACATTTTAAGCAGCAAACATTATGTCAATAATGTTATATATATATATAATATATACATATATTAAAGTGCCACTGAATCTGCTGGCACTATATAAATAAATGTTGATGATTTTCAAGCAGGTGGCCCAGAGTAGTTTAAATTCCCACTGATTAATGGCAGTCAAAGCATGAATCATGTGAGACTTATATTTAGATGGCTGATCTCTACATGTAAACTACTGCATATGTCATCGGACATACTAGACCACGTCCCACTCCAAACCACACCCATTTCATCCAAGTCCCCTCCCATTTCTCTAATTGCCTGGAGAATGACAAGGGTCAGTTAAGTGCACATAGGATTATTCAGTGCTTAGAGCTAAATGTCTTTTTAACCAAGAAAAATGCCTCATTTATCATCATCATCATTTATTTATATAGCGCCAACATATTCTGTAGCGCTTTACAATTGGGGACAAACATAGTAAACTAATAAACAAACTGGGTAAACCAGACAAAGAGGTGAGAAGGCCCTGCTCGCAAGCTTACAATCTATTGGACAAAGGGAGTTTGACACATGAGGTTAAGTCTACATTTTGCATTTTGGCCCAGCCAGACTGCAAAGGTAAAAGTGACTCATAAGCTAAATGATCCTGTCACACAACAATTTTGGTCAAGTGGTAATTGTATAACAGATGGTAATAGGGTAGTGTAGTGAGGTTAAGAGGGTGGTTGAGGAATATTATAAGCTTGTCCGAAGAGGTGGGTTTTCAGAGAACGCTTGAAAGCTTGTAGACTAGAGGAAAGTCTTATTGTGCGAGGGAGAGAATTCCATAGAGTGGGTGCAGCCCGGAAAAAGTCCTGTAACCGGGAATGTGAGGATGTAATGAGTGTGGATGGGAGACGCAGATCTTGTGCAGAACGGAGTTGCCGAGTTGGGAGATATATTGTGACAAGAGAGGAGATGTATGTTGGTGCAGCTTTGTTGATGGCCTTGTAGGTTAGTAAGAGTATTTTATATTGGATTCGGTAGAAAACAGGCAACCAGTGTAGAGACATACAAAGTGATTCAACAGATGAATAACGGTTTTCAAGGAAAATCAATCTTGCCGCAGCGTGCAAAATAGATTGTAGGGGTTTGAGTCTGTTTTTGGGAAGGCCAGTAAGGAGGTAATTGCAATAGTCAATACGGGAGATGATGAGTGCATGAACTAAGGTTTTTGCAGTGTCTTGTGTGAGATATATGCGAATTCTGGAAATGTTTTTGAGATGTATGTAACATGATTTAGATATAGAGTCAATGTGGGGAACAAAGGATAGGTGTGAGTCAAGGATTACACCTAGGCAGTGAGCTTGTGGGGTGGGATTTATGGTCATGTTATCAACAGAGATAGAAAATGTCAGGTATGCTCTTGTTGGTGGGTGGGAATATTATTAACTCTGTTTTAGAAAGATTACGTTTGAGTTGGAGAGAGAACATCCAAGATGAAATGGCAGAAAGACAGTCAGTTACACGGGACAACACAGATGTCGAGAGATCAGGAGAGGATAGATAAATTTGGGTATCATCCGCATAGAGATGATACTGAAATCCAAAGGAACTTATTAGATTTCCAAGAGAAGCGTTATAGATAGAGAATAGCAGAGGATCTAGCACTGAGCCTTGCGGTACTACATCTGATAGGGGAAGCGGAGCAGAGGTGGCTCCAGAGAAATTAACAGTGAAAGAGCGATTAGAAAGGTAGGATGAGAACCAGGATAGAACAGTGTCTTGAAGACCTAGGGATTGCAGCGTTTGTATGAGAAGAGAGTGGTCAACTGTGTCAAATGCAGCCGAGAGATCCAGGAGCATTAGGAGAGAGTATTGGCGTTTAGTTTTAGCAGTGATCAGATCATTGACAACCTTAGTCAACGCAGTCTCTGTGGAGTGTTGAGAACGAAAGCCAGACTGAAGAGGATTCAACAGGCTGTTTACGGAAAGGAAGCATGTGAGGCGAGTGTAGGCAAGTCTCTCTAGAAGATTGGAGGGGCACGTGAGCTGAGAGATGGGATGGTAATTTGAGAGAGAGTTTGGGTCGGAATCTTGCTTTTTTAGAATAGGAGTAATCACTGCGTGCTTGTATAGTGATGGAAAGATGCCAGTAGAGAGGGAGAGACTACAGATTTTAGTTAGAGGTGAGATGAGCACAGGAGACAGGGATCTACCAATTTGCGAGGGGATATGCTTTATAGAGGTCATGATAGTGAACAGAAAGACAACACAGGCCTGCGTGTAAGAATTGCTGGGGCTGCAGGTTGCCCTCTTGTTCCCTCATCTTACCACTTGTTTCCTTCCTGCTAGCATATAAAATAAAAGTGAATATAATTTGTATTACTGGCAAATGAGGTGTTTTAATCACATGGTCTATGTGATGTGTTGGAGTTTGGCCATGGATCTCTGAGGTAATGAAAAGTGGGGTGAGGAGGTGGCACAACTAATATGCCCGATGGCAGCAGCTGTCAGTTGGGACAGTGGTACACAGGGTGTTGGGGCCGTGAGGAAGTGAGGGCAGAGCCTGCAGATAATCATTTAAATTTGGGCTTCAAAGTGAGTCAGGACTGTCTAACTTACATGTCTCACATTAGTGAGTCTTAATATCGTCATTACATTGGACACATAAAGTGCATCTGAAAGTTGCTGCAAGTATAACGTCCGAACGTAGAATGTTGTATTTTTACAAACCATTCTACAATGTACAGCCGGTACACCCGAAGCCTCCTTAAATGAGCACCTTAATCCCAGCAATGACAGTGTCGCTCTCTATAGTGAGCGGACCGCCTGTTGATGCGCCGCATTTGTTTGAAGTGGCTTTTAAAATGAGAAATTTTACTAATATACTATTTAATGGCAGAATATGCCTCTTCATACTGGGTCAGCCTATAATTATAGGTTTAGTGGTCCTATGGCAGTTGTTGTCAATTAATTCATATAGAATATTACAGCCCTGGCCAAACTTGTCAGCCATCCAGTTTACTATACAAACATATGGCTGATAAACCAGGTGTTCCAGTGACAGTGACTGCCTGCAGCAGAGATTTATTAACAATAATGGGTTGTAGGTCTTCCACTGATTGACAAGTGAAATTGCCCATTACAGTACGAAGTCATAGGTCACACGTGATCGTGCTCCCTGACCTGACTGATGAGCAACAGGATAATTTTTAAACTGGACAGATCAGCCATTCAGCAGTCAGATAGATCACTCAGGGATCTATTGATGTGGTTGGAAGATAAATGCATGTACGTACATGCTAATAGCGGTCACGGTATCAGACCATTCTCTGGAATCCCCCTCCTTTTGGAACATCTCATTCACTTTTGCGAGTCATGCGATGTGTTCCTTGATCATAAACTCTATGAAATGTTATTTACTCAGCTCACTCCCCCTAAAGGTTATTTAAATATCTTGTACCAAGATGTAGACACCATCTACAGAAGCACAACAATTCTTTTGCAAGTCGGGTGCACTGTTGCTGTAGCCAGGAGAAGAGATGCTGTACATGGCAGAGACCTGCAGGATTGGCCTCCGGAGTTGAGTTGTCACTCAGTGATCCAGGGAAAGGAAAGTTCTATATTTTTCTGATCTCACTGGCAGTAAACCCACACACAGAGGGGAACAGTGTGGTGGGCAATGTGCACTTTACAAAAATGTACTATCATCATCACCATTTATTTATATAGCGCCACTAATTCCGCAGCGCTGTACAGAGAACTCATTCACATCAGTCCCTGCCCCATTGGAGCTTACAGTTTAAATTCCCTAACATGCAGACAGAGTAGGGTCAATTTAATAACAGCCAATTAACCTAGAAGTATGTTTTTGGAGTGTGGGAGGAAACCAGAGGAAAACCACACAAACACAGGGAGAACATACAAACTACACACAGATAAGGCCATGTCGGGAATTGAACTCATGACCCCAGTGCTGTGAGGCAGATGTGCCACCGTGCTGCCCATGAAGAAGTTGTATGTATGCACCACCGCAGCTATAGACCCTGGCCATTTGCCCATGGGCTGCTGCGGCCATCTAGCCAGCAGGTACTATGACCTATCCTGAGAACGGACTACAGGGAATATGCACAAACCTAGGTCCATTCAAGAAAAGAGTTGGCCAGGTCAGCTCCATATTTCTAACCTGTATCAGATACAACCTGTAGGAATGTAGAAGGATCAGGGCCAGGAATGTTATGAGCAGCTGCCTGAAAAGTAGAAACAGATTCACAGTACTAGGTCTGAATTATAATTATATCACAAGATGCCCCGGGGCAAACTGATTTCCACCCACACTATTAATGCAAAAGAAGAGTATTGAGCAGGACTTGTAGTCTGCATCTGAGAAGATCCTTCTTGTGCAGTGTCCTCCCCAGGATGGACTCAGACGGCCACAGAAACGTCATCCTTCCAGCATTGTTTACCGACATATTATAATATCATGCCAAAGCCTCTCCACATAATTATTACAGTGGTATGTATGGGTGTGAAAGTGAGGGGTTTACACTGTAGTGCAATGTCTGGAAATCACAGGGTGACCCCTCTTATTATGTGTAGTGTCGTAGGGAAAATGTTATTTTCACAGATCTCACTAATGAAATTGGACTTTTCAGACATTTACTGACAATTATCAACTCCAGGTTTGACTGGCATGTGGTGGCATGCGGTGGCATGTGGTGGCATGCGGTGGCATGTGGTGGCATGCGGTGGCATGTGGTGGCATTTTGGAGCAAGTGAGGGGCAGTTTGGAATGAGTGATTTGGACGTGCCAAGATAGTTATTTTGAGATGTTTTTTCATTCTCAAATTATGGGAATTGTGCGGCCGTTTTGAAGACTGGATGTATGTATCATATACTGTGTGACCTGTGTTATGTACTGTACTTATTGCCAGGCCGGGATCCAGACAAAAACCAGCCGCAGGTTGTGAAAGCTGCATTAACAGGTAAGAGGCACAACACAGTCCACCAACAGCCTCGTCCTTTATCCCTCTCCCCTAGTGCACGTCAGTACTGGTGAAGGGGAAAGGAAGGCTGACTGTTTCATTTGGGCCTCAATAATTGCTTATGGAAGCCCTATCCCTGGTCCAAACACTGCCCAAACTTTAATATACTATGTGTAGCAATCACATATTGTATATGTCAAATGGGCAACTTGGGCTTGGAGCTTCCAGTGGATCACTGTGTAACATCAATGGCCAATCCAAGACTGCAGAGCATCCTTGGGGGCCCCAGATCATACTAGCTAGACTACACAGCCCACCCAAGCCTGGCTCTGGTGGCAATTACAGGATTTGTAAAGAGGGGTTCCACTCACTCTGTTTATGTCAAATGCTGCCACGATACATTTTTATACATGCCTAATGATCATATAATCTACACCACAGCTGAATATCCTCATTATTTATATATATTGCACCACTAATCCTGTACAGAAAACTCAATCACATCGGTCCCTTTCTTTTAATATTTCACTTATATTAACACTGAGTCACGTGTATTTATTCCTTGTACGTGTGCACATATCTTCTAGTGATTCACTTATAGCTATTCCACTGCTTCAAATACATTAGATGCTTCACTTATATTATTGCAGCGATTCACTAACATCATCTGACAATATCATCCAATGTTTCTACTTTCCGACAAGTATTTGCTTGGTCTGTCTTCTCTTTAGTGTTTCACCCCTATCCATGTCTTGGAGCCCAGTCGGCGCCACTGTTCCATTGTTCAACAATCTGTGAGGAATGCAAGTGAAGCCCTGACTGTCAGACAATGCTGGATAGGATCTCTCTATACACCCCAGATGCGGGTGCACACATAGCCAGTATGGGTCTCATGGCTTGTACGTGCCGCAAGTGGATATATTGTGTGCGAGATCTCACGTGTGCCCTGCTATTCTCCACACAATAGATCCAGATCATCTGGTTTTTCACAATCTCGGTATGACTACACACACAATAATATGGAGCTCTCACTGAAGCATTAAGTCATATAACTTCAAGCTTGACACAACTATTTCATGCATGTTGTAAATACCACTGCGCTATCCATACACAGGGTGAAATGCATTATAGACTTAGCAAGATAAACATGTCTCTCTTAAAGTGGCCACTCAAGTTCACGGTCTTTTGTTTCCGATTGAACAATTGTATTTCCGTGCAACCACATCAAAATACGGTTAAGGAACACATATTGAAGTCAGATCATTTCTAGTCTAATGGGGAGAGTCAATTGGCAGAGAGGTGGCGCGGTCGTCATACTGCACACATTCCCGGCTGTTACGGTTGGAATCTCTGCTCATTTTTCCTCGCCTCCATAAAAAGGAGCAGAGATTCCAGCAATAACATCGGCGGGAGCTGTCTCTGCGGACATTCCGGAGAAACCTCACGCCGAACTGAATCTCCACCTAATCATTTTTAATGAGGTGGCAAAACTTCACTTGCATAAAATTTGGATCTGACAGAGCAGAAAGCCATTTCTGCGATGTGGGACAGTGTCAGGACCGTTAGATTTTAATTTCAATACACATTCAATATGATTGGTGAGTATGAAAATGTTCCACCTAATCCGATGGGATTATCAAATGATTTAGGGGCATATTTATGAAGGAGTGTTAGCAAAGTTACACTCAGTTACCGGAACTCCAACGCAAGTTGGAGTGTTGCGCATATTTAAGAAAGGTGCATCGCAGCAGATATCGTGGATATCTGCTGCTTTGCATTCTGTTTCGTTTTTGGGAGCAGTCACCATACAACAGTATGGTGACTGCTCCCTATCGCAATCTAACAAGTTACGAAAAAAAGTTTTTTCCGGTAAATTGCCATGATAATGTACGTCAGCTGAAGCTGGCGTTCATTATCATAATTGAAAAATGTCAGTGCTGTCAGCTCTGCTCCGAAGAGCGGAGATGTCTGTGGAGATGTCTGTGCGCATGTGCGGACAGAGAGGAGATGTTTGTGTGCATGTGCAGTTCGAAAAACTGCACATGCGCAGTTGCTGTAAGAAAAGAAAAGAAGAGGACCAGGAGGAGATCTGGAGAAAGCGCATTCCGAAGAGGTGGGGTAAGTATGTTTTTTTTATCACAGAAACAGCAGTTTATCGAAATTGCTGTTTCTGTGTTGGGTTCTTCATAAATTTGAGAAATAGTTCAATCCTTATCAATGCGATAAGGATTGAAAACTATTTTTCACTTTATGAGAAGATTGATAAATGTGCCCCTTAACCATCTACTGTCACCCACACACTTGTCTATGCTTTAAAAATTGAAACCGACAATGCAGACAACAGTACGTGTTTTTCACTATGAAGATATTAATCGATTGGCCATATGTTAAGTACCCCAAGTATTATTTTTTTTTTATTTAAATAAAGCTACCTTTAACCTGACCCCAACAAGTAAATAATGGGGTTCAGCGGTGTTCACATTAGACAGCCCTGCTTGCACCGCTGCACTATTTTTACAATAGTATCTGCAATCACTAGGGTGCATTTATAATCATTACATTAATTGTGCCCTAACAATGACAACCAATCATACACTTGAATACATTTTCTAACTTGCACTAGTCAGGTAGAAATTCATTTCTGATTGGTTGCTGTGGTTCAGTCCTAATATGTCAATATAGGAAATTGGATGAGCTGCACATGCTTTGTCCAATCAGCTTCCCTAATTATACTGACAGCAGAGTCAATCTGAACGCAGCCTGAAACAAGTCACATTGCTGTAATTCTCCTTTACAGTGTCATGCAGTTTTGAAAAATGTAGCATTGATAGTACAGATTGCAGAGTGAAATCCGGATAGCAATGTACAGCTGTTATTACACATAACATACTTGAGAAGAGTCAGGGATAAATTGTGCCCCTTCCCTGATGTGTCATAAATGCCTCAGGTAATTATTTAGATTAGATTCTGGCGTAGAGAGAAGTTTCTGTGACACTGATTTCAAAATCATCTGTCATAATCAGAGCTATACTGAGAGCTGACTCCTGGTGATGTCACCAAATGTTTCTCAGAAGTAGAGATGCTCACTGACCCCCGTGAACTGGTTTTGGTTTTTGATCTGGATTAGCTTCATGTTTTGGTTTTGGCAAAAACACCCTCGTGTGTTTTGGTTTTGGATTTTTTAGAAAAAAATCTAAAATATGCTAAAATCACGTGATTTTGCTTTTTGTTTGTTCCTACATTATAATTAACCTCAGTAACACTAATTTCAAGTCATTTGCAGTAAATTTTGACCACCTCACAGGTCACATTATTATTTTCATACACTTTCGGACAAATACTCCAGCGACCTGGCTGGATGGTAAGCGGCAGAGCAATGACACAAACACACGGCAGTTCCTAGCACATCTAGGACACATTGGCACACAACAGTGGCAGAAAAGAAAAAGGAAGGTCCACCCTCCCTCCCACCCACCGTTATGTTGGGTCTTAAAAAGGAATCCAAAAATCGTGAGATCCGATGACGTAACGATGACGTTTTGCCTCGTTTTCAAATCCGAAAAAGCGCAAGTTCGGGTGTGTTCGGTTCTCAAGGAACCGAACCTGAGCATCTCGACTCAGAGGCACACTGAGCATGCTCCTACCAGTACATGAATTGTTCCATACTAGCTCAAAATGTCCCCCTCACGAATCCCGCTTCACTTTCTTCTGAAATGGGCACGGCTTGGATGATGAGATTCAATGCAAATTGCATCATTAATAACCCGCCCCCTGCTGCGCAGTGACGCATATCTTGTCGTCACGCACCCCACACTTGTCCCTTGTACCCCCATGCTAGGATCTCCCTGTGGGGAGGTCCAAAAAATAGGCAAATATGGGTTGTTCACTGCCCCCTTATTAGTCATGAATATTCATGGTTATCAAGAAGACGGCTAACTTCATGCAGACATGTAAAAAAAGGTGCATAACATAAAAGAAGCTATAGTAAATGTAAACATACATACCTCTCAACATTTACCTAGCCAAAAGCCAGACAAAACACACCCCATATTACACAAACCACACCCAAATCTGTCCAATCACGCCCACTGTCAGGTGGAACTCCACCCACTTTCTTACAACCACGCCCTTCTGCTAACTGCTACTTGGGCCTGTCCTCATAAATTGGTACTTATTCACATTCTGCAGTGTTCGAACATGGAACCATGATGGGTTTATTTAAAATTCATTCCCGACAATAAATACAAAGTACTGGATAATGTGCCAAAGAACTGTGTTGAATAGTGAACATAAATGTAAAATAAATCCATCGTGGTCCCATGTGTAACAAAGCTAAATGTGAAAAAGTACTGGTTTAGGAAACAAAAGTAACTTAAATATGAAAACAATATATAATCCACAAAGATGGATATATAGGGGATTTTGTTTAAGAAAAAAAATGGGGACAGCTAAAAAGCAATAACGGAGAGACCAGATGAGCTAATTCTAGTCCACTGTCACTAAAAATAATGGTGAGATGGTTAAAACTGGTGGAAATAGTCTGGCCCATCGGGGACTTGTAGTAAGAATGCTGTAAACCAAGGAAAGGGTACAAAGCATTCAGTACTTTCTTTTTTAAACCACGGGAATCAAATACTTAATCTATCACGTGAATACAGCGACAAGTGACATATTAGGAGCTAATTAGAGGTGCAGGGAACAGATTAGCTGAAAGAAATGACAGCAAATGGTCAAGGAGTGAGGTTGGAATAAAAATGAAGTATAGGCCACAGTACACCAGTAGGTTGCGCACAGTGGAAGCAGCCATTTTGAGAATGCATCACTGCCACAGTGATGTCACTGACTCCTAGTCAGTTGATTGGCTACATTGTCATGAGTAATGGGTTAACACACAGAATGGCTGCTTCCTCAGTGTAAGGGGTACAGGTACACTGAGCGGGAAACTATATCAATATATATCTGTCAAAGAGCTGAAACAGAGCATAGCAATGCACACTAGTATGCAAAGTGTACATGAGACATTCTGTAAAAGAAGAACAATGATATTTGTGTTTGGTATAGTTTACAGACCTAGGAGATGATTTACTAAAGCATGTAACTTTCGAGAACTTGGCAGCTCCAAGTTCACCTCTATCCTAATCAGGGGTAAATGAAACACATATTATTTTTCTTTTTATCTATGTCTGACTGGAGAGAACACAGAAGAACTTGTCCTCAGCTTTGACGTAAGTCAGTCTAGAACAATCAATAGCCAATCAGAGAGAAGAATGGCAGGGGCTAGGGCAACATTTCACCAATCAAAGCATCGAAACCAGTGGTTCCCAAACTTTCTCAGTTCGAGGCACCCTTAGGGTTCCCATAATTTTTCCAAGGCACCCCTAAGCCAAAATAATTACCGGGTAGTCCCTTTTTTTAAGTAGTTGGGTCAAAATGACGTAAGATATATTTAGACCCCTTCACCATCACATTGTGCCCCTTCATCATATCACTGCGCCCCTTCGCCATCTCACACTCTGTGTCCCCCTCCCCTCCTTCAGCGTCTCTCTCTCTCTGTGTCCCCCTCCCCTCCTTCAGCGTCTCTCTCTCTCTGTGTCCCCCTCCCCTCCTTCAGCGTCTCTCTCTATGTGCCCCCCTCCCCTCCTTCAGCGTCTCTCTCTATGTGCCCCCCTCCCCTCCTTCAGCGTCTCTCTCAGTGTGCCCCCCTCCCATCCTTCAGCGTCTGTCTCTCTCTCTGTGTCCCCCTCCCCTCTTTCAGCGTCTCTCTCTCTCCCCCTCCCCTTCTTCAGCGTCTCTCTCTCTGTATCCCCCTCCCCTCCTTCAGTGTCTCTCTCTCTCTCTCTCTGTCCTTCCCCTCCTTCAGCGTCTCTCTCTCTCTCTCTGTCCCCCTCCCCTCCTTCAGCGTCTCTCTCTCTCTCTGCCCCCTCCCCTCCTTCGGCGTCTCTCTCTCTCTCTGTCCCCCTCCCCTCCTTCGGCGTCTCTCTCTCTCTATCCCCCTCCCCTCCTTCAGTGTCTCTCTCTGTGTCCCCCTCGCCCTCCTTCAGCGCCTCTCTCTGTGTCCCCCTCCCCTCTTTCAGCGTCTCTCTCTCTGTCCCCCTCCCCTCCTTCAGCGCCTCTCTCTGTCCCCCTCCCCTTTCAGCGTCTCTCTCTTTCTGTCCCCCTCCCCTCCTTCAGCGTCTCTCTCTCTCTGTCCCCCTCCCCTCCTTCAGCGTCTCTTTCTCTCTGTCCCCCTCCCCTCCTTCAGTGTCTCTCTCTCTGTGTCCCCCTCGCCCTCCTTCAGCGCCTCTCTCTGTGTCCCCCTCCCCCTCCTTCAGCGTCTGTCTTTCTCTCTGTGTCCCCCTCCTTCAGCGTTTCTCTGTGTCCCCCTCCCCTCCTTCAGCGTCTCTCTCTCTGTGTCCCCCTCCACTCCTTCAGCGTCTCTCTCTCTCTGTGCCCCCCTCCCCTCCTTCTGCGTCTCTCTCTCTGTGCCCCCCTTCACTCTCCGTTCCTTTACTTACCTTCTTTCCTCATTTTCTTCTGTCTTGAAGTCCTCTCTGGTGCTGCTCCTCACTGACACTGTCGGACGTGATGATGTCTCGGCAGTCAGTGAGAACAGTGAGGAGGAGGACGATCCGGCGCTGGATAGGTAAGTTCATTTTTTTTTTTTTTCTAGGGCGATCGCAGCACCCCTGTGACACTTTGGGAACCGCTGATCTAAACATTAACAGTAGTGATGAGAGGTAAACTGAAGATTGTGGTGTCTGTCTAGTGAAATAAAAAGCATACATCCAACTTGGGACTATATTTACTAAACTGCGGGTTTGAAAAAGTGGAGATGTTGCCTATAGCAACCAATCAGATTATAGTTATCATTTATTTAGTGCATTCTACAAAATGACAGCTAGATTCTGGTTGGTTGCTATAGGCAACATCTCCACTTTTTCAAACCTGCAGTTTAGTAAATATACCCCTTGGTCTCTTTTTTCAGATGTTCTTTCAGTTTACTGTTGGGTTCTTATTATTATTATCAGTATTTACAGGTAAGGGATCTATCACTCATTGTTTTAGGACGGAAGAAAGCTAATAAGCTTCTTGATATTGCTGATTCCTATTAAACTGTAGTTATATGTACTGTAACTTATCAGGTTAACTTGTTCAACCACCTTCTGGAAGACTGTTTTGGGAAACTATCCATAAATGTTGTCCGTGGTGCCTACTACATCTTCTGTGTATGTGATTGTCCCCTGGTTTGAAAAAAGAAAGCTTTTAAGAAGACAAGGGCTCGCCAATGTGCAGAGTATTCATCATCATCATCATCATCATCATAATTTATTTATATATCGCCAGCAAATTCCGTAGTGCTTTACAATTATCGCGGCGGTATGCAGCGATACACAATGATACTGCCGCCTACCTGCCACCAATAATAAACAGACCCCAAAGTCATTTTACATGAGATACGACAGCTGTTTTGGAAGCACTCATGAAATAAGATACTTTGGTTACTGGCCCACATAGCTTACAATCTAATTTTTAATGCTCTGTACATAGGGATGTGAAGCAACATATTCATGGTGTCAAAGAGACTCCAGCAAGTCCAGCAATGCTATTAATTACCAGTAAGAACTCTTAACCTTTAAGCCATCTTCTGTCAGAAGAAAATAATATGTGCAGACCTCTCTGTAAAACGGAGGAATAGGATTAGATGTGGCACATACTGGTTAATCTAGTTAGGATAAGTAAAGGAAGCAGTTGTCTGTAAAGAGATAAAGAGGCAGTAAAGGCATATACGTGCAATGAACCTTGTAATGGGGGCACGGGAAAGACACTAGACCGGGAAACAGGAGAATGTGACAGAAAACTAGGAACTTCTCTTCTGTTCCATCATTACCAATTATATGAAACCATCTCTTCACTGAGCAAAAAGAAAACTCATTGCCACCAAATTACCATAATTAGCTAACATTCTTCAGGACGCAGGTTAAATTGTTTTCTTTGCGTTCACCTTACATAAAACAATAAAGGTCTAATCATACACTCCACGGCCAAAAGTATGTGGACACCTCTCTAATTAGTGAATTTCAACATTTCAGCCACACCCACTGGTAACAGGTGCATAAAATCAAGTATACCCTCATGCAATATCCAGAGTTGAACATTAGCAGTACAATGGGTCATATTGAAGATCTCGGATACTTTCAACGTGGCGCTGTCATAGGAAGCCACCTCACCAACAAGTCAATCACCAAATGTCTGCCCTGCTAATTGTGCCCCAGTCAACTAGGCCAAACATCTAGGAGCAACAACATATCAGCCGCAAGGCATTAGGTCACACAAGCTCACAGAACGGGACCGCCAAGTGCTGAAGCAGGTAGTGTCTGTCCTGAGTTGCAATACTAACGACCGAGTTCCACGCTGCCTCTTTATACAACGTCAACACAAGAACGGTTCGTCGGAAGCTTCGTGGATTAGGTTTCCATGGTTGAACAGCCACACATAAACCTCAGATCATCATGTGAATGCCAAACATCGAATGCAGTGGTGTAAAGCAGACTTCCATTGGGATCTGGAGCAGTGGAAATGTGTCCTCTGAAGTGATGGCAGATGCCAAGAGAGCGCTTCCTACCAGAACTGCCAACTGTTTGGTGGAGGAGGAGTAACGGTCTGGGGCTGTTTTTCATGGTTTGGCCTGGGCAGGCCTGCCACCAGAAATTGCGGGGCCCAGTACAAATGTAACAGGCACGGCCCCCTCCTTCCTTCTCTCACTCCACCTTCATTTTTAAATTATTCTCTACCCAACATTTGCCCCCCCCCCCATTCTCTACAATCACCCTCCATCCCCGGTTCCATCTAACCCCTGCAGTAGTTTATTTACCTCTCTGCATCTTCTTGTTGTCTCCTTTCGGCTCCTCTCTATTGACAGCGCTGTGACTTTATTAAGGGTTGGGACTAGAGCAAATAGCGGCAACCGGGGTGGCCCCAACACCTTGGGAGCGGAGGCAGACAAGCTGCCTACAAGGGAGTCTACTACTGCATCCTTAATTACGTGCAGAGGTCTCTCCCCACATCAACTCTCCATCTCAGACGCAGCTGCTGCCTATAAATGGCGCCCGCTACCTCCCTTAATTCACTGCGGAGGCCCCCAACCCTAATAAATTTGTTTGGGCCCAGGGCTGGTGGGGCCCCACTCTGCTATTGGGCCCCATACATCTGTACTGCAGGTACCCCCCTGATGGCGGCCCTGGGACTCGGCCCCTTAGAGCCAGTGAAGGTAAATTGTACAGCATGGAAAGACCCTTTCCTGCTTCTTCCACAAGTTCCAACACTTTACAGAAAATAAAACATGGTTTGTAAGGACACGACTAATCACCACACGTGTTGCGTGTTTCAGTGGACCCCACATTTTGTCAGCTTGCTATCCTTACACACTGTAATGCCTCCAGACAACAGAAAATGTGAATGCACATGGGATAAAGGGTGTTACTGTGCTGTACAGGATATCATAGATGCCACATATATTAGATATGAGTTGATTTATTTGTTTGAAGTGTTGCTATACACAATGAATAATATAAGAATCTGGTGATATTTAGTGCCTTGTTCCCCCTCTTTTGTCTTCCTCTTATATACATCCTTCCTATTACCGCTGTTGGGGTTTCTAACATTGCAATTGTGATTTTCTGCCATTGCTACTGTTCTTCTTATTAAAAATACAGGGTGGCGACTCTCCATAAATCAATCCAGGAGGGGGGCCTGGGAGTTCCCCATTTTCTTAAATATTATCGGGCTACCAATCTCGCCAGTGTGTTCTCCTTCATTCTCCCCCGGGACAGAGAGTTTGGGTCGATATTGAAGCTGCTCTCACAGATACTACCTCGCCCTCCTTGCTTCTTTGGCTGAAACCACAACTTCGGCCTCCTCCCTCACGCCTCCCCCCTCCACTAGCATTCTCACTTGCTTCCTGGACTCATTCAGTCTCCTCGTATAATTTAGCTCCTAACTCATGGTGAATGACGCCACTTTGGAACAATCCCTCCTGGACTTCGACCAATTCAATTCCCTTACTGGACGCGATGTGGCATCAACTTCCTCTCCGACATCACTCCGCTACAAATCTTTCCCTCTTTTGCTGATATTGAAACGCGCTTTCATATCCCCTCGTCCTGCTTCTTTCAATATCTACAACTTCGACATTCATATGACTCTATCCGACGTACAGTCACTGATATACACTTGACTTCTCCCTTGGTCTCGTTCTGTCATCTCCGCTCCTCGTCTCAGGGCTTGATTTCCACGTTCTATCGCCTTATGGTAAAATACAATTGCCCCCCTAAGGATTCTCACAAGCTTAAATGGGAGGAGGACATGGGGGAGTCGCTCCCACCCGAGGAATGGGTTAAGATTCGCCTGAACCTCTCAAAGACTTCTATTTGCGTTAAGATCAGCGAAAATAGTCGCAAGATCTTCTATCGTTGGTACTTGGTGCCTCAACGTCTTCACTTGATTTATCCAAGCTCCTCATCGTTATGCTGGCGCCAGTGTGGTCGGGAGGGCACCCTGTCTCATATATGGTGGCATTGTCCAAAACTACTTCCTTTCTGGAAGTCAGTCCATCAGTTAATCGCCAGTATCACTCAGATTTCTCTACCTCCATCTCTTTCGTATTCCTTACTCCCGCGCTCTATTCTCAAGATATCAAAATCTACTCAGAAACTTATCACACATATACTTAGTGCTGCTAGATGCCAAATTGCCCTTCTTTGGAAAAACCCTACCCCTCCCTCCCTGCCCTCTGTGATCAATCGCACTTGGCAAGTCTATCATATGGAGTATATGACTAGCATTCTCCGCCGCACTTCTGTTCAATTCGATAAGGTCTGGAGTCCTTGGACTGAGTTTCATGGAGCCTCCCCTCCTCTTGTTATGGTTCACCATCTTCTCCTTACTGTTCTTCCTATCGCTTTGGCTAGTGATTTCCCCTCTCCCTCTCATCCCTACTCTTTCCTCTCTCTTCTCTCTTCCACCAACTCTTCCTAAATTTTCTTTTGTATTTTCATATTAATAACAATACGCTGCTTATATTACGTGGAAACTTCATTGCAATTCTATTTTACCTGTATTGCCTGTTTCCCTCATTGTCTGCATTGTAAAACTCAATAAAATATCTTTAAAAAAAAAAATACAGGGTGGCAGCATGATTAAATGCACTATCTTCAAGAAATAAAATCAAGAGTACTACAGCTGCTGGTAGTATCAGATGCACTGCCACAGACAATGAAATATGGAGGATAAAATAGGACACTGTATGCAATTAAAATAATATACTCAAAATGATGTGTTATTTTATAGTGACGTTATTTGCAACGTCTAATTATATTTTATTTGATATATTTAACAGCAGCGTTTATCTGCTACACACTAAAACAATCACTTTAATTAGGTATATATGTGCCAGGACGCCACTCCTGGAGATGAGACACAATTTGGGTAGATACATTTATGTGTTCAGTAACTAACATTCCAAGTTTTTTAGGACAGTCAGAGTGTTGTAATAAAATAGCTGAACTCATACTGATAATACATCATTAAACCCATATTGCAAGTAGGATTTAACAAAAGAGTTACTAACATTTACAAATCTGTAGGCTCAATTTCAAAAGTAAATAGAATTCTGTGACGGGCGTTTAATTCAGTGACATTGGTGGTCAATATTCACTGTCCCTCAGAATTTGAAGGGATTGTCCCAAGCCACCAGCTTAATCATTGCAGGAGGATATAATCGTTAGATAAACTTGCATTGAGTAACTAATGAACTAGAGGTCACGGGTAGGAATTTTTATGAGGTAGATGACCCAGACCACAACCTGACCCATTTCAAGTGTCTGCTGGTGACTAGCATTGACTTTCAGACCAATCTAACATGGGCTCAATTAATACAGTTATAGCAAAAGCACATTTTTTACACTAACCACATACAAAAAGCCGAAGAATATATCTCTCAAATGAAATGGGCGAGGTTGATTTCATATAAATTGATTTTTTTAAAGCTATCATTAAAATAAATACATATTTAGCACAAATTAAAAAATAGATATCTGTGGTCAGTTAACACACTTCCAGGGGGAAGAGTCTTCAACTACAGGGGCAAATTCTTAAGGGGGGACTTCCAAAAAAAATTAAATTATATATAATATATATATATATATATATATATATATACATACACACATACACACACACCAGTATGAAAAATCCTTGTGAGAAGCAGAAATTTCTGAACATAATTACAGTATCAAATTAATGAAATGGAGCTGCATTTCCGCGATGCTGAATTGTACAGCAGCCGCGGCGCTGTCAAAGAAGCGTACGTGGCAGTGCTGTATTGTAGTACAATAAGGCACCGCCACGGACACTTCTTTGACAGTGCCGCGGCTGCTGTACAGTACAGTGCTGTGTAGGGGCAATGTTTAGCGCCCGTTCGTTCGCGGAGGGGAGGGGTTTCTGGAGAACCAGAAACCCCCTCTACGTGCACCCCTGAACTGCCAAGAGGAAATATATACTTACATAAAGTCCCATTACTAATTCTTGCATAGGAGACAGAGGGACCCTGATCCACTGATTGTCATTTAATGGCATTTCCTAAATCTTTATTAGCCTGGGATCTACTTGGAGTAGGCATCAAAGGAGGAAGCATAGGAGAGTTGGGATTGGGTGTCTCCTGTCCACAGCACTGCTTTAGTGATTAAATGGATTCCTATTTTTCCCACCAGAAAACTGTCATAAACTTAATAAGAATAATGTGTAATTTACCTTCTAGGAGGATGTTATTTTGCATGGAATTCCATTTGAAGTCCTGGATAAATAAACAGTAATTGTTTCATACTGCAAGAGGTTGGTAAGATCAAAGCATTAATTAGTAAGGTCCTGGGGCACATCTTTACAAAAGTATTCCAGCTCAACATCAGTCACACTTATACAGATAGAAGAAAGCAGGATAATGAATATGAAAGACCAGAGTTCAAAACCCAGAGGCACCCAAAAGGTTTTTAAAATTCCTATTTTGCATATGGAAGCACCACAATGAATGAAGAACTGCAGGTTCATACACACAAACTGCATTAATAACATATTCCATTTTTAACTATAATTGTGCTAGTTTCATGTGATTTATATTTGTATTTACACCACACACACATTCAGATTCCCCATATAACATACACTATATGGCCACAAGTATTTGGCCACACCTGTTAATTATTGAATTGAGGTGTTTCAATCAGACCAGTTGCCAGAGGTGTATAAAATCAAGCACCCAGCCGTGCAGTCTCTGCAAACATTTGTGATACAAAACGGGTAGTTCTCAAGAGCTCAGTGACTTTCACGGTTCATGAAATTTCATTCCTGCTGGATATTCTTCGGTCAACTGTAAGTGATATTATTAGAAAGTGGAAGTGTTTAGGAACAACAGCAATTCAGCCACGAAGCGGAAGACCACGTAAAATCACAGAACGTGGTCAACCACTGCCAAGGCGCATGGTGCGTAAAAGTCACCAATGCTCTGCTGATTCCAGAGCTGAAGAGTTCCGAACTTTTACTGACAATAATGGCAGGGGCTAGGACAAACTGTGTGGCGGGAGCTTAAAGGAATGGGTTTCCATGGCCAAGCAGCTGCATGTAAGCCTCACATCATCAAGACCAAATCTAAGCGTCGGATGGAGTGGTGTCAAGCCCACAGACACTGGACTGTGGAACAGTGGAAACGTGTTCTGTGGAGTGACGAATCGCGCTTCTCTGTTAGCCAGTCAGATGGGCGAGTCTGGGTTTAGCGGATGCCAGGAGAACATTACCTGCCTGACTGCATTATGCCAACTGTGAAGTTTGGTGGATGGATAATGGTATGGGGCTGTTTTTCAGGGTTTGGGCTAGGTCCCAGTGAACAGCAATCTTAATGCTTTATACCAAGTAATTTTGGACAATACTATGCTTCCAACTTTGTGGCAACAGTTTGGGGAAGGTCCTTTTCTATTCCAACATGACTGTGCCCCAGTGTGCAAAGGACTACAAAGACATGGTTTGATGAGTTCGGTGTGGAAGTACTTGACTGGCCCGCACAGAGCCCTGACCTCAACCCCATTGAACACCTTTGGGATGACCTGTAATGGAGATTGTGAGCCAGTCCTTCTCATCCAACATCCGTGCCTGACCTCATAAATGATTTACAGAATGAATGTGCACAAATTACCACAGAAACACTCCAACATCTTGTGGAAAGTCTTCCAAGAAGAGTAGAAGCTCTTATCGCTGCAAAAGGGGGACCAACTCCATATTAAAGTATATGTATTTGAATATTATGTCGTTACAGTCTCTGTTGGTGTAATGGTCAAGCATCCAAATACTTTTGTCCATATAGTGTATATACACTAGTAGTGTTTAATACAGCCATCTTTCACAAGCTAGCCATGAAAACTATTGACTAGTGTACTGAGCAGTGGTCCTTCATAGGGAGCAGCGTTCCCTATTTTGAGGTGAGTTTTACCAATGTTCACATATTGCTGAATGCATACAAGAGAACCTGTGTGTATGTAACCTTACACAATAAGCCCATTTGCCCTCCCTCATGTAGCACATTAAAGGCATACTAGCCAACCTTACCAAACTCCTCTCCGCATACAGCCCCTGTTTAGTGCATGTGGCTTGCGCTTAGTGCTTCCCTGCATTCAGGGGCGGGCTGGCCCGGGGGCAGATGGCCCCCGGGCCGGGCCAAAAAAGATGTGTTCGGGCCGGTCCCTGTGGCCACTCCCCCTGGCCAGCCACCTCCTCCAGTGTAGCTGCGGCGGCACGCGGGTCTCCGTCCCTTCAAGTGTCACATGGGACGAAGAGAAGAAGACATTGCGCCGATGAACCAGGTGAGCGCCGCGGGGATGGGGGGGGGGGGGGGGGCAGTATATGTATGTATGTATGTATGTATGTCTGTGAGAAAGGGCCAGTATATGTATGTATGTCTGTGAGAAAGGGCCAGTATATGTATGTATGTCTGTGAGAAAGGGCCAGTATATGTATATGTGTCTGTGAGAAAGGGCCAGTATATGTATGTATGTCTGTGAGAAAGGGCCAGTATATGTATGTATGTATGTATGTATGTCTGTGAGAAAGGGCCAGTATATGTTTATGTGTCTATGAGAAAGGGCCAGTATATGTATGTATGTCTGTGAGAAAGGGCCAGTATATGTATGTATGTCTGTGAGAAAGGGCAGGTATATGTATGTATGTCTGTGAGAAAGGGCAGGTATATGTATGTATGTATGTATGTATGTATGTATGTATGTATGTATGTATGTGAGAAAGGGCCAGTGTATGTATGTATGTATGTATGTATGTATGTATGTATGTATGTATGTGTGAGAAGGGGCCAGTGTATGTATGTATGTATGTATGTATGTATGTATGTGTGAGAAGGGGCCAGTATATGTATATGTGTCTGTGAGAAAGGGCCAGTATATGTATGTATGTCTGTGAGAAAGGGCCAGTATATGTATGTATGTCTGTGAGAAAGGGCCAGTATATGTATGTATGTCTGTGAGAAAGGGCAGGTATATGTATGTATGTATGTATGTATGTATGTATGTATGTGAGAAAGGGCCAGTGTATGTATGTATGTATGTATGTATGTATGTATGTATGTATGTATGTGTGAGAAGGGGCCAGTGTATGTATGTATGTATGTATGTATGTCTGTGAGAAAGGGCAGGTATATGTATGTATGTATGTATGTATGTATGTATGTATGTGAGAAAGGGCCAGTGTATGTATGTATGTATGTATGTATGTATGTATGTATGTGTGAGAAGGGGCCAGTATATGTATGTATGTATGTATTTATTTGTATGTGAGAAGGGGCCAGTATATGTATGTATGTATGTATGTATGTATGTATGTATGTATGTGTGAGAAGGGGCCAGTATATGTATGTATGTCTGTGAGAAAGGGCCAGTATATGTATGTATGTATGTATATATGTATGTATGTGTGAGAAGGGGCCAGTATATGTATGTATGTATGTATGTATGTATTTGTATGTGAGAAGGGGCCAGTATATGATGTATGTATGTGTGTGTGAGAGGGAGGGGGGTCTTAATATAATGTGGGGGTAGGCTATTAATTTAATCGAGGAGTGCAGGTGAGGGCTAATTATTGGGTGCAATTTTATTTGTGGGATGATGGTGGGGCTATTTAATTTAATAGTGGGTCCTATGAATTTAAGATGGAGTAATTGGACCTTTAATTTAATGCTGGTGTGTTTTAATCTATTTATTAATATGTGATTATGTTTTATTTAATGCTTGTGATTGTTGTGGGAAATGGTTATATTTGTTAAATGTAAATGCTATTTAAATTATTGCTGGGGCTATTTGGAGGGAGGGAAATGGTTTTATATATTAAATGTGTTTACTATCTAATGTCAGGGTTGGTTGGAAATAAAGAGATCTATTTAGCAAATGTAAATATTATTATTTTAATGTTGTGGCTGGAGGGAGGCCTAATTATAAAACGTGGGTGCTATTGATTTAACACTGGGACTGGTTGGAGTTTTCTAAATTTAATGTACCCATTTTTTTCCCAAATAGGGCCTCCAATATTTCAGGATCCTGACAACCAGCAGCCACAAGTGGTGACAGTGACAAGAACAGGTAGGAGAGAGCAGGACAGTCTGCCAACTGTCCTGAATCTGGTGGGGCAGTCCCAATTTTGGGTGACTGTCTCGCTTAGTACAGTTGCCAGGTATGTCCCACTTCACCGTGTACTGCTCGTGAAGGCAGAACACCTAACAGTAGTGCACACAGTATTGCCTGTGTACTTGTCTAAAATAACCATGTGACATCATAGGGGTTACCCCAGAGCCTTAATCCAGCTCTAGGCAAAAACATCAGCTTTTTAAAGCAAACAGGTCTTTTAAATTTTGATAAATCACATTAAATCCCATTATAATTAGCCAGGTATGTAAAAAAATAAAGAAAAACAAAACTATATATATATATATATATATATATATATATATATATATATATATATATGTATGGGCCGCTACTTATGGGCCAGTGCTGTGTGCTTGCCCCCTGGGCTAAAGTCTGCCAGTCCTCCCCTGCCTGCATTGCAGAGCTGCACAATGGTGAACCTACCGCACAACTGTACCTGCTGTCAGCACAAAGGAACAAAGCCAAGGAACCTCCAACACGAATAATCAGAGGCCTGGTCCTCATCCAGATCCATATAACCTTGCTGAGCCAGTAAGATATGGCTGCAGCCACTCAGCCCAAGCTTCAGGAGGCCAATTGGCCCTTTTGCAGATCCCTCAAAGGACACCAGATACGCTTCTATGTCATCAGCTGCAGAGCAGGACCAGGTGGTCACGCCTCACGCGGGCTAACTCTTCTCGTAGGAGCCTGGCGTTTACTTCATGTGCCTCTGCAACTCGTTGCACCTGAACATGCTTTTTCTTGCTGTGCAGTGGTCACATTTACAAGGGCTCTCAAAACGTCCTCCATGTTAACGTCTATGTGCATTGGGTAGCGGATACTTGCTTCCCTGAGCATCCCACTTCTAACACAACTTGTGACACTGGCACACTTTAGGTGTTGCACACAAGAACACCTTCTTGCTTTACTTTACTTTACTTTTATTGTCAGGATGGTAAAGTAAATTTACAGCATAGAGTTTCAAATTCTTTCTTTTGACCCTAACGCTAGATAAAGGCCAACTACCTAGCCACCGGCCACTGTCTGGCATCATCCACCACTGAATAATGACAGACAGGTGTAAATAGTTTACACGCCTCCCATAGCTCTAACTTGATGGTCAGATGACTCTCCCACCTTGCCTTTAAAATGGAGTTCCTTGCAGGTGCTCTGCTTTGATTGCAGACACACCCTGTCAGGCTGCTGCTAACTGTGAAAAAGATATTGTTTAAACCACTTCAAAACAAGTTAAATCAGACTCTTTATTATTATTTTGTCACACATATGTCCTCCACCTGTATTTGTGAAATGAGATGCTTTATGTGGATTAATAAATATCTGGTGTAGTATATTTTTTTAAACATAATTTAATAAATAATATATAAAATGAAATGCCTAATCATGTTTTTACATAATATAAGAGGTGCATCAGACCGGTCTGGTCCTGACTTCCACAATGTTCTCCATCTCACATTGAGGAACTTACTGTGTGAGGATGCGCCTGTTAGGAGATCACATTGTCCTCTGCTTCACTGCACTTCCTTCTGATGCATCTCTTTTAATGTGAGATCACATGATCATTGGTACGACCAAAGAAACTGGCTGTCCAAGGACCAGCCACCAATCAGGAGAGCCTATCACAAGCAGCAACAGCGCTTCTCAAATGTAGAGCCAGCACCGCGGCCGCAGTAGTGAGTTAAAATTATTATTATTATTATTAATTTTTATTTATAAGGCGCCACTAGGTGTCCGCCGCGCCGTACAGGGACAAACGAAATAACAATACGAGGAGAGACGGCACAGAACAGTAAACAATAATCACAGTAACTCAGTGAGCTCAAGGCACAGCTAGAGGGGCGGGGAAAGGTCAGCCAACAACGGCATCAAGTGAATTGCAGTGAGAACTGCAGCTGAGCGTGCTTTTAGGCGAAGTCTCGGGCCATGAGTGTGGGGTGGGTAGGAACAACTGCTGCCCCCGCCCCCCAAAGTGCACGTCTGCACTGGATAATCCAGGATCATTATCTCACCAGCTCAGTCACTTATAGGTTAATATACTGTTTAATGATCTGTTCACTTCATGCAGGTGCTCTGGTCTCAATGTGAACTGGTGCCTTTCACAAAGGTAAAGTATATCACATTTATGGGACCAATGGCCATTGTTAAGATACTGATCATGTTGCTACCTACTGGCTATAGGGTTTTATAAAGCTGTATTATCTGCAGCACAAACTAAGGCCCATCTAGCTGTGCAGAGAATGAAAGCACGAGCAACCTTTCCCATGGTCACTCCAAATAACCATCTACCACTATGAACCAGCCCCAGCCAACTAGTTCTGCTCCATAATACACAATATAAATAAATAGCACATTTTATGTGTAGGGCACTTCCACTATTTACACAACACATATTCTACTCCTTCTCTGTGCTAGCAGAGCTCAGACTTACCACACTCCTGTCACATAGTTAGAAATGCTATTAACTATTAATTATCAGTGGCACTGGATATTAGGAGGACAGATTAGAGGATTTCTTGACAATCGTGTGTTAGATAAGAATACATTTTGAAAATATTTCCTAAGGAGTAAAAAAAGGAATATATACATACAGCGCTTTACAAAAGATCTCTCTCTGCAGTTGAAGCAAAATCATGATGTGCAAATTTCTGTTTGAAACTGCATTGTGTTTCTAATGCTCTCACTGCATCCCTCCATAGGTCTCATTGCAGCCACCCCCATCCTTCTTGGTCTTATTGTAGCCAGGGACAGGCTGGGCTGGGTGGCAGTGGGGTATCTGCCCCCTGGCCCGGTCCCATAATGGGCTACTTTGGGCTCGGTCACTGGGCCACCTGCATTTTTTTCCTCTAAAATAAGCTGCTGAGTCAAGTCTTGCCCCTGGGCTGAAGTTTGCCAGTCTTCCCCTGATTGTAGCCTCTCCTTATAGGTCTCATTGCAGGCCCCCCCCATTCTCTTGGTCTTATTACAGCCCCTCTTATATGTCTCATTGTAGATCCTCCCCCCATTTTGACCCTGCCCATGACTACACATTGCCATGATTGTGTCATTGCACTGCAGTGGACAGGTCAAAATTACGCAATTTGCACCAAATCACGTCACTGGGGTCCTGTCCAGATGCAGGTGAACGGCCTACTCTCCCCGGAGTATGGGACAATTACCCGAAATCCGGGAGTCTCGGTGACATTCTGGGGAGAGGACCATGTACCACTGGGAATGGTCTTAGTGTGCTGCTCTCCTGTTACTCTGCAGTACATAACAGTGTATGGGCTGGGAGCAGGGCCAGAGTAAGCCTAGGTTGCATTAAGGATGGTCTTACTATGGCTGCGAGAAGCAAATGTTGGAGTGGATACAAATATTTGCCATATTTTTCACAAGAACAAAACTAACCACACATAGCCCATTCAATACTTTTACCTAGAGAGGCTCACTCACCCCCGTGCTTTGGTTTTGGTTTTGGATCTGGATTACCGTCGTGTTTTGGTTTTGGTTTTGTTTTGCAATTGTGTTTAAAAATCAATGTTTTGGGCCATACAATAACCTAATTCAGTGCCCCACCAGTTTCTTGGATAAGTAAGGTAATTCTAAAGCTAATAAATTAGGAAGAAAACAGTTTAATCCCTGGTAGGCCGTCCTTAATTCTGCACACAAACCAGATTGTCTTCCTCTCCATCTATGCATATTGGCAGTGTAGCCATCGTCTTTGGGTGTATATTACACCCTACACTTATAGTTATATATAAAGAAATGGACAAAGGCAGTTTGGTTTCTGTCTCTCTAGGCCCCCCTCCACTTCTAGGCCCCCCTCCACTTGTAGATGAATAGAAAAAGAGCAGCCTGCATAGACTGTAGAATTTGAATATAAAAATAAATGGACAAAGGCAGTTTGGTATCTGTCTGCATCAGACCCCCTCTCCACTTGGAGTAAAATAGAAAACTATTCAGCCATTATAGAGTCTAGAATATAAACAGAAAGGCAATTTGGTATCTGTCTGCATCATAATCATCAACATCATCATTAGTGCCCTCGCCGCCTACACAAATCTCCCCCTCATCCTCTTCTAATTCCAAAGTGGTATCCTCAATTTGTGTATCACCGGCTACACTCGAGCTGTTCAGGCACACATCAGCAGAATTGCTGAAAGGACCCTTCTTTATGGGTACACTGTCACTAACAGAATGCTCACGATTACACATACCACTGGTGGATGGGCTCTCCACAGGGATTGGTGTCATTTCTGATTCAGAGCATACATTATCCTCTAAAGCCTTACTGTTTTCTTGCAGCTCGGCTTTCACGCGTAACAGTAATTGTGCACCACTTTTAGACTCCAAATTACTTGGTCTTGCTTGGTCACGAGTGACCGTACAAGAAGAAGGCTCAGGAACATTTTTTGATCTCCCACTAATAGAGAAAGACGAAGGCCTCATCCTTTCTTTGCCACTGTGTGTGTAGAATGGCATGTTGGCAATTTTTTTTTTTTTTATCGGCAGTTAACTTTTCCTCAGTTACACTTCTTTTTCGCTTCAACATGGTAAATGTTTTTGGGGTGTGTGTTTTTTTCCCTGATTTAAAAAGACTATGTACTTTTAAATCGCCTTTCCCAGATGACCTACTGGGAACACTACCATCAGGACTGGTCACAGAACCTGGTTGCTGATTCTGCTCGTATGTGGACTGCTTTGAATTCATTTTAATGAGCCCAAAGCACTTGTAGTGCGAAAAATTGTATTAGATAGATACTGCTGACAAATATCACTTTTGACAGCCAGAAAAATTAATGTTTCACACTGGGGAATATGGGAGACCCCAAAGCACTTGTAGTGCAAACAAATTTTAGAAATACTGCTGACAAATATCACTTTTGAGAGCCAGAAAAATTAGTGTAAAACACTGGGGAATATGGGAGACCCCAAAGCACTTGTAGTGCAAAATATCGTCTTATATAGATACTGCTGACAAATATGACTTTTTGTGACAGCCAGAAAAATTAGTGTTAAACACTGGGGAATATGGGAGACCCCAAAGCACTTGTAGTGCAAAATATTGTCTTATATAGATACTGCTGACAAATATGACTTTTTGTGACAGCCAGAAAAATTAGCGTTAAACACTGGGGAATATGGGAGACGCCAAAGCACTTGTAGTGCAAAAAAAATTGAAAAATAAGCCTCCTCTATCCTCCTGTCTTGCTGCTCTAACAATTGCAACTAGAATTTGATTTAATAATAGAATTGAATAGATTCCAAATGAAATAATAAGGTGTACAATTATTGCTCTGTCCCTGCGCTAATACAGCCTGTGACCTAACCCTGCTCTCTCCCTGTCAAATGGTGATGGATTGCTGTGGGCTGGTATTTATGCTTTTTAAATCTTGCGAGAACCGAGCTCAGAAATACGAATACGTCACAATGACGTTTTGCCTCGATTTCGAATGGGCTCGGCTCGCTTCTCGGATAGGCGAAATTCGGATGGATTCGGATCTCGGGAACCAAGCCCGCCCATCTCTACTTTTACCTTTGCATTCTAGCTGGTCCATTGTGCAATATGATGTAGCACGTGCCCTTGTGTTACAAACTCCCATTGTCCTACAGATTGTAAGTTTGTGAGCAGGGTTCTTTTACCTCTCTTGTCTGTATGTATTACCCAGTATTGTCTTATTAATGTTTGTTCCAAATTGTAAAGCGCTACGGAATTTGTTGGCACTATATAAATAAATGATGATGATGATGAGGTTTAGTAAAACAAAAAAATCCAAGAGTAATAATGGAAAGCAAGTGACAAATGTCTAGATAGTCCTCATTCTGCTGCACAGAGCTGGTGTTGACATTTGAGCTTAGGGTGGGATTAGGATAATGCTACTAAGAGGGGGGGGGGGGCATACAAGGAGTATGTGACTAGTTGCACATCCTCAAGTTCAGTTTGGGTGGGGGGTTTACAATGAGCAGCTGGGTTCCAGTTCATTGTGGTGTTCCTATCTCATGATAATAGTTCTCTTCTCAACCCCTCCTGGGGAGTGTCATTAATATTCCATTCTATAAGAGGAAGAAAGTCCAGGACCCCCGGGGCCAGGGTAGAAAGAGAGAGTGGGTTTCACTGACTGAAATATGCCCCCTGTATTGTGACCTATAAACCCTGATACACAATGTGAACAATATAGGAACACACTGAATAATAAAGCTATACACTGATTTGTGTACAGTGATGATTGGAGTACGAGTTTCCCTGTGTGTCATGCAATGTGTTCAACCTTGGCTTGGTTCTATGAAACAGGAAATGCGTTTTAATGACAGCGGTATAAATATACACTGCTATGTGTGTACACCATGTGCAGCATATATGTTCTACGCTAACGATGAGTGTATAGGGGGTGCATTCATCCTTTTAATACACTGGTTTTCCTAATAAACACCAAACTCTCCAATTATAAGTGTTAACGTCAGAACGTCATTAGATATTATTTACAGGAGTTTATACATTTATTATCTGCTATCAGCAGTACTTTTCAATGTGATTGTTGTAAGGCGTTCATGTCATTTATTTATTAGTATATTGTGCTGCAGTCTATACAATGTGATTTAACTGGTCACGTAAGCATACACATACAATTCCAATGGAATCTTTTACCATCTATTGACAAAAGTACTTAGTTTTGTTCTAGCCAGATTTCAGGTGGACAACCTATCCCTAAAAATCCCACCCCCTCTTGTGCAGCACAGAGGTGCTGCTGTGGCATATCTGACATAATGATCCAGCTAAACGAATAGATCTAAACGTGTGTGGTCACCTATGGAGGGAAAACAGGGCGTAAAGTCACACTGCCAGCATTAGATTGTTATTACAGTGACCTAATTATCAGGAAGATCCTACTGATAAATAGGTTTCTCTGACTCTAAAGGATGATACAAAAATGGTAAGCAGGTAAAATAACAATAAAAAGTTAAATGATTTTTAAAGGACTTAAAAATGATCCCCATCTCCCAAATATGTCCTGCTATGCGCCTATATCCCTCATCCTGCATGACACAATGCACAGAGAAAGAACATGCGGTCAGAAGGAAGGGGAGCACCTCAAGATCGCTGCCTTTTGCCTGCTGACATGACTCCTTGCTCTTCTATGGTTAATTACAGTATACCATAAAAGTAACAAACGCAGGTTTAAAATTAAAACATGTCTTCTTCTTGTTAGGAATCAGTGTGATCTGTTATCTCTGTGTGTGTAGGTCTGGTTCCGATGACGTTTATTACTGTCTGACTACTGATATCTTCTGAGCATGTGCGAGGTTCCCTTCATCCTCTGTGTAATAAATCAACCTCATGGTTAAGCCATATGTATGCTGAGCTCCTGTATTTCACACTGCACCAGTCGCCAAAGGTCACAGTGTTATCACCAGCATCCCTGCCATAAATCTACAGTGTTATCACCAGCATCCCTGCCATAAATGCTCTACTAACAACCTGGAGTAATATACAACTGTGGTGAAATAGAGACATTCTTGGGATTGCACTAATTATGTAACTCAAAGTGTAGTGAGTTTAATGATAAGAGGAAACTATATGATTAGGAGCAGACCATCTTCAGTGAGAGATATAGAGGATTTAAACCATACACTTTGCAACACAAATATAAGAATAAGCACTAGATATGCCTCTGCGTATTAGATCGAGCACTAGATATGGCTCTGCGTATTAGAATGAGCACTAGATATGGCTCTGCATATTAGACCGAGTACTAGATATGGCTCTGCGTATTAGAATGAGCACTAGATATGGTTCTGCGTATTAGACCGAGCACCAGATATGAGTCTGTGTATAAGACCAATCACTAGATATGGCTCTGCATATTAAACCAATCACTAGATATGGCTCTGAGTATTAGATCGAGCTCTAGATATAGCAATGGCATATTAGACTGAGTACTAGATATGGCTCTGCGTATTAGACCGAGCACCAGATATGAGCCTGTGTATAAGACCAATCACTAGATATGGCTCTGCATATTAAACAAATCACTAGATATGGCTCTGCGTATTAGACCGAGCACTAGAAAAGACTATGGCAGATTAGAATGAGTACTAGATATGGCTCTGCGTATTAGACCGAGCACTAGAAATGACTATGGCATATTAGACTGAGCACCAGATATGAGCCTGTGTATAAGACCAATCACTAGATATGGCTCTGCATATTAAACAAATCACTAGATATGGCTCTGCGTATTAGACCGAGCATTAGAAATGACTATGGCAGATTAGACTGAGCACTAGATATGGCTCTGTGTATTAGACCGAGCACTAGAAATGACTATGGCATATTAGACTGAGCACTAGATATGGCTCTGTGTATTAGACCGAGCACTAGATATGACTCTGCGTATTAGACAGATCACTAAATATGGCTCTGCATATTAGAATGAACACTAGATATAGCTCTGGCATATTAGAATGAGCACTATATGTGGCTCTGCGTATTAGACCAAGCAGTATATATGGCTCTGCGTATTAGACAGATGACTTAATATGGCTCTGCGTATTAGACCGAGCACTAGAAATGACTCTGGCATATTAGACTGAGCACTAGATATGGCTCTGCGTATTAGACCAAGCACTAGATATGACTCTGAATATTAGACTGAGCACTAGATATGGCTCTGCATATTAGACCGAGCACTAGATATGGCTCTGGCATATTAGACTGAGCACTAGATATGGCTCTGTGTATTAGACCGAGCACTAGATATGACTCTGCGTATTAGACAGATCACTAAATATGGCTCTGCGTATTAGACTGAACACTAGATATAGCTCTGGCATATTAGAATGAGCACTATATGTGGCTCTGCGTATTAGACCAAGCACTATATATGGCTCTGCGTATTAGACAGATCACTAAATATGGCTCTGCGTATTAGACCGAGCACTAGAAATGACTCTGGCATATTAGACTGAGCACTAGATATGGCTCTGTGTATTAGACCAAGCACTAGATATGACTCTGGCATATTAGACTGAGCACTAGATATGGCTCTGCATATTAGACTGAGCTCTAGATATGGCTCTGGCATATTAGACTGAGCACTAGATATGGCTCTGCATATTAGACCGAGCACTAGATATGGCTCTGGCATATTAGACTGAGCACTAGATATGGCTCTGCATATTAGACCGAGCACTAGATATGGCTCTGCGTATTAGACAGAGCACTAGATATGGCTCTGCGTATTAGACAGAGCACTAGATATGGCTCTGCGTATTAGACAGAGCACTAGATATGGCTCTGCGTATTAGACCGAGCACTAGATATGGCTCTGGCATATTAGACCGAGCACTAGATATGGCTCTGCGTATTAGACCGAGCACTAGATATGGCTCTGCGTATTAGACAGAGCACTAGATATGGCTCTGCGTATTAGACAAATCACTATATATAGCTCTGTATTTTACACTTCATCTTTGGACACTACCAGTTGGGACTGTATAATATGTTGTTCATTAATGTAGGTGGGTGTAAACATAGGCTTTGTATTTGTGAATGAAAAAAATAGACATCCTCATTAATTTGCATAAACTGTGATATAACCTCTCCCACCATCTTTTATTTGGTAGATGATTTGCTGGCGACCTTACCCTTCATGGAAAGCCTGGACAACATTGTTATAGAGAAGCAGAGTATTCATATGAAAGACGTGATAAATAATGGCATGCAGGTCTGTATGCTAGGAATAAAAGGAAAGTTTAAATAATAAATGCTCCTTTACTAAAAATCTATTACTAGATTACTTGTGGCTTGGAGGACCTGTAGACCACACACAGTGGCAGCAGACAGTCTGCTGGCTGAACCAGTATTCCTGACAATGCGGCCTGTCAGTCAGGGGCTGGTGACATGACTAAGGCATGAGCCATGTCGAGCAGTGGTCAGACATCAGAAAATCCCTTATTAACACAGGCACTGGCCAAACAGGTGCACAAATATATTGTTCCTGGGGACAATGGGTCTGTTAAAGCACACTAAGAACATTAAGAGGTGAGATATGCCCTGGGGAGACACACACTGAAAGCTACTCACAGCCAGGCAGAGGAGCACACAGTAGATGTGACCAATTAGTTTCCCACACTGTGTGTGCATGAACTCAATGTACCATAACACTCATATTCTCCTAATAACAATTCTCCACAATTAAGTAGATGTGTTTGCGCCAGCGCAGTACAGATAAACAGTAATAGGATGCACACTTTATAATGTACTAGCAGAATACCCGACGTTGCCCGGGATTTAAAGAATGTTTATTTACAAAAATCAATCTAAATATTAAACATACATGTAAATATCATGTTAAAATTGGACCAGTAGAAGGTGAAAAGTGAAAATGTAAAACTGTATTTGAACTGTATATGATGGAACGAACTGATAAACAATTACTTAAAAACAGCTTGATAAACTATATTTCTTGTTTCTCGTTTCTTCATTTTCTTTTCTTTCGTGGCATTTTATTATTTCAAGTTCATGCGTACCAGGAAAGAACAATAAAATATTAAGGAAGATAATATGTGCACAACTGCTAACACATTTGTAAAAGAAAAGAAAAATACATAGGAAGACAGAAGGACAGCAGTCTCCAGGCCTCAGCTAGAGCTACTGTTGCCATGGTGACGTGGCATCAACTTATTGTATGCCATGAGGTTAGATAGTTATATGTGTAATGTGCAGTGATGAGCAGCAGGGGCCTCAGCTTTTGTTGGGGCTGCTGTTCTCATGGGGACGCTGTCACGGCCGCTTCCTCTTATTTTTCCGCCGTGGCCCGAATTACCCGAGATCCTCCGCAGTGTTGAAAACTGTGGATTTGTATAGAAAGATAGAAGGACAGCAGTATATAGGCCTTACCTTGTTTTTGGGGCCACCGTTGCCTGGGATTTTAAGAATGAACCTGTAGAGATTTAAGTAATATGCCCCCACAATATTTGTTGTCAGACTGTAAGTCATATGTGTACCAGGTTTGGTGTAAATTGTTCCAGACATTCCAGAGTTATGGTCGTTTTCGATGATTTTTAGGTGTTACCCCCCTCGCCACCCCCACCCTTAGGAGTGCTAGGGGTGTCTTGCCCCCACAATATTTGTTGTCAGACTGTAAGTCATATGTGTACCAGGTTTGGTGTAAATTGTTCCAGACATTCCAGAGTTATGGTCGTTTTCGATGATTTTTAGGTGTTACCCCCCTCGCCACCCCCACCCTTAGGAGTGCTAGGGGTGTCTTGCCCCCACAATATTTGTTGTCAGACTGTAAGTCATATATGTACCAGGTTTGGTGTAAATTGTTCCAGACATTCCAGAGTTATGGTCGTTTTCGATGATTTTTAGGTGTTACCCCCCTCGCCACCCCCACCCTTAGGAGTGCTAGGGGTGTCTTGCCCCCACAATATTTGTTGTCAGACTGTAAGTCATATGTGTACCAGGTTTGATGTAAATTGTTCCAGACATTCCAGAGTTATGGTCGTTTTCGATGATTTTTAGGTGTTACCCCCCTCGCCACCCCCACCCTTAGGAGTGCTAGGGGTGTCTTGCCCCCACAATATTTGTTGTCAGACTGTAAGTCATATGTGTACCAGGTTTGGTGTAAATTGTTCCAGACATTCCAGAGTTATGGTCGTTTTCGATGATTTTTAGGTGTTACCCCCCTCGCCACCCCCACCCCGTAATGAATTTCAATTTTAAATTTTTTTAGTTGCCTCCGTCATGTTTTAATACATACGTATGCAAAATTTCATGATCTTCGCTTGAAAAATGTGGATTTGTATAGAAAGACAGACAGAAGGACAGAAGGACAAATTTTCTCTTTTATATATTAGATTTAGCAGGGCTGTCCAGCTTGCGGCCCGAGGGTTATCTATTTGTGGCCCCCACCATCACCGGCTATCCTATAGGGCCACAATACCTTTCTCTGTGTTATGGCATAGTGTTGTTCCCACAGGGTGTCCTTATTGATAGCAGGAAATGTGTCTCTTCTTCTAGTAGTTTGTTGTAATTAGCGTAACAGTTACTGTGACAATGGCCTAATACTCTGCTGCTTTCTGCTGGAGTTACAGTATCAGGTCTGCAGGCCGCATTCAGTTTATGAGTTCAGCGACTTTACACCTCTCTGTATTGTTGCTGTATTAATGTCAGCTCCGCAGATCCAGTGTATGACAACAGTTGTGAACACGGACCCTCACCTAACACCCCTCTGTAATAAAGCTGTACGTTCAGTTTATTACCTAACACTTTGCTGAATAGAGTCTGAATAGGAGTGTGAGCTCTGTAGGCATGGACTATGAGGAGAAGATGGCGACATGATACTGAGACGCGTAAGGCCAATGTCGTGTATCAGCAATAGAGTGTCAGCTCTGTGGGTCCAGTCTATGAGAACAGTAGCAGTGACGTCACACCTTTTATATGTTGATCTCCTATTTTCTTTAGAAGTTAGGAGTGTGAGAAAGAACAAAAGGCTTTTACCAACGAAATAAGACCTCATTAACAGCCTAACACCCCCTCCTAACACACAAACACAATACCACCCATCTCCAACCAGCTGACATTACTGACCCCTCCCAGAGACACACACAGAGGGGCTTTCATCTGACTCTCCCACACTATCTCCCTGGAGTACTGGAGCAGTCTCTCTCATAGACAAGTACAGGGACTGCTGCCAGCTGAGCTATCTTTGACGCAAGATGCTCGGCCGTCACAGGAAACTAACCTTTGGGACATTATGGACTGAAGGTAAGTGCTAGCACATAACATACATCATATGGTGTGTGTACATATATATATATATATATATATATATATATATATATATATATAACTCATTTTGAATCAGTCAATACAGCACTTTTACTTTGCAGCAGTTCATTAAGGAGCATCTCGTATCTCTGAATACGTTACGAAATAATGATACAGTGTACTCCACAGGGGGTAAAACACTACATTGGACACACTTCTCCTCAACAACCACATAGAAGATACATAGATGCTGACACACAGGGGCGTATTCAATTGTTGGCGTTACTGCCTAAAGTAACGCGGCGCGTGCACTATTACCGTCATTACGGTACCTTTCACGCTGGATTCAGCTCGCGGCTCAGGGAGCTGCGAGCTGAAATCCGGCTTGGTATTACCGTGATACCGGTAATACTTTTTCCACTGCGGAAAACGGGAACAATTGAATATGCCCCACAGAGTGAGAGCTGCACAAGACTGGGAGCCGATATGTTCTTTCTCAGATTTAAAGCACCAACTGTCACTACATTATCACCCAAAGTTCTACATTGTTGTAGTTTTTTTGTTTGTTTAGAAAACACTTTGATTTTAATTTTCAAGGGCAAGTTGTCCATCTAAGTGGCTCACAGGTCAGTGGACTGGTACAATACACTCACCATTGCGTCAGGTTTCCTGGACATAAACATTTCATATATTGTACTATACATTTGGTCAGTATGGAAAAACTTGATACAAAAACCTGAAAGTGTTGCTATCAGTTAGGGATGGTTGGCAGCTATGCCCTTGTATAACTATATACTCTATACACTGCTATATGTTAAGAGGGACAATTGGGTTTGAGCTCGAAATGGGAATTGTTCAATTAAAATAATGAGATAGAGTAAAACATCATTATATGCTAAGCTGACAGGGGAGGGTTACTAGAGCTAAATCCTCTATAATTCAAGGGAACATCACAGTCATTGTTTCATTATCTAATAGGCTAAAAGGATAAAAAGTCCTTTAACTGCAAACAACAATATGGAATCTGTTTGTAAGGCGAAATTCATATTTCTCCTAAACACCTGTAGAAGAACATAACAGGAGTGCATATACTTACTCATAAAGTAAGTATATAACATGGACTGGAGAAGATATAAGGCAGAACAAAATATCAACCAAGGAATCCAAAGGGACAATGCCTCTGGTGGACAGATTGTCTTGAAAGTATAGTTGAACATATGTTTGGTTTTAGCCAATCAAAAAGAAGTGATGCAAAAGTCCTTGTTTTCCAAGATTGCTCCCTGGTAATGTCCCTGTTTTTTTTATTAGTGACCGATTATTCACTAACACTTTTTCCATTCTCTATGTAATTCTCAGTATTTGTTTGTGTTCAGTAAGTACGGTCAATCACACAGTACAATTTCTCTTGTATTTTCTTGCATTTGTTCTAAGGCATACCAAGCTGCACAGTACCGCTTCTCTTGTGCTGTACGTAATTCACCCCTTTTCCTGTTCTTTATGCTGGATGTAATTCCCAGTATCTATTCTTATCCTGCACATATGACCAACTGCATAATACAACTTTTCCTGCCCTCAATGCAAGTCTCAGTATCTGTTGTTATTTGGTAAATATGGACAACTGCACAGTGCTGATACTTTTGTTGTGTACACTGAGTGTAATTCTCGGTATCTGTTCTTACTGAGAATGTTGTGTTATTGCATAATAATGTAATGTTGTGTTATTGCATAATAATGTAATGTTGTGTTATTGGATAATAATGTAATGTTGTGTTATTGGATAATAATGTAATGTTGCGTTACTGGAGATTATTTCATACACACAGAAATATGTTATGATATTGTCAAATTGGGGGGTGTAGTATAGTGTGTCCATCTTTAGTGAATGATGTGATCAATTGTTCTACAACAATGGGGCATATTTATGAATTGGGGCAAAGTGCCCAGTCCCCAGTTTTCTATGTCAGGGCGAAGCAGGGGGGGACCTGCATTGTAATGAAATGAAACATGTTGCACTGAGGAGCGTAGGTCATCTCTGTCTCATTTTAAAGCATTTTAAAGCAGAGCTGCATTATGTGTAATACAGAAACATTACTTATGGTGGCGCTCTGAGCCAAAAATGGAGCATTAACATACATAGAGCCCAATGATCTTGCTGCAATCTAAAACCATAGGTCATTTACAAACCATAAAATCAGCGCACCTGCAATGCTTCCTTCTGTGCACGTGTGTCGCTACTAGTCCAAGCGCATTCCAAGGTGCGCGCGAATTATACCACCTTTAGAAACACCCCATGAAATCAATCTGCAATCTGAAAGGAAAAAATATCATATGCACATAAATGTATTGAGGAAACCGCCCAAGAACGAGCATAATTCCCTATGGTGCCCTACATTCAAGCTAAGTTAGGGTATGTGCATACAGCGAAAGTGGTTTTTCTACGCTTTCCCCAGGGCTGAGTGACTATGTAAAAATACATTTTAAGAATCAACAATTCATTAGTATCGAGTTTCAGGTTCCTTTCATATATAACCAAATGTAAATGCAGAGGATCAGTTGTTTATTTGTTATATATAGTCACACCCTAATATATATATATATATATATATATATACACACACACACATATGCACCTACATATTACAAAGTGTTTGTTTTGCAGAGAATACTTAATCATTCATATCAGTCCCTGCCCCAGTGGAGCTTGCAATCTATATTCCCTAGCACACACGGCTAACTTTGTCGGGAGCCAATTAACCTATTATGTAGAATAGTAGAGCCAGCCATTTGTTTAATGTCTAGGAAGGGGATTCCTGCTTTTTGTCTCTCATAATCCAGAGACACCAAATTTGCAAACCAAATGTAGGAGACAGGCAAATGCTTAGTCTAGCTGTAGACGGATGGAGAGAGGCTTTGGTCTATGGCTGTGTGGAGGAGACGGGTGGGGAAAGATACTTGGGTGGTTAGGTGAAGCCAGTGATAAACTGGGAAATATTTTTAGAAACAGACCTGGATAAACAAAAGATCAGACAGGCTACATATCTGTCTACATCAAATATTTCATGCTTCTGATAAGTATCAGTCATTATTAATATTACAGATTCATTATTGATCTAGTACATTCTAGAAATGAAACTTATAATCTGATCGGTTGCTATGGGCAACACCTCCACTTTTCCGTTTTAGAAGCTTTAGTAAATCTAACCCTAAAGTTTAAAAACAATGTCATAGTACCTATTTTATGAAGAGCATTAATATTTTCATATCAATATTTTCATAAACTTGTGGCCTTAACATGACACTTGATTGCATGCTCATATTGAACATATATATATATATATATATATATATATATATATATATATATATATATATATGTGTATCACATAGGTTGATTAAACAGATCTGTCATTTTTGGCTCAGAAGCATGAAAGCCACAAACCTGGGAGGACCTAAGAGCTGCCAGTAATTGATTGTAAAACATTCCATAACAAGTGAGTAGGCTCATGTTGTATGTGGGTCTAGTGTCACAGATTCTGGCCACGCGGCCTCAGACTTTTGTAAAATCCCCAAATCTCAAGAACCTGATCGATCACTAATGTCTATGCCATATTGCATAGAGATAACTGTGTGTGTGCCAGTCAACCAGGAGAGTTAGCCATGCATGTGTCTGCCCCCCTGTAGAGATAGCTGTGTGTGTGCCAGTCCCCCTGTAGAGATAGTTGTGCCTGTCACTGTCCCCCTGTAGAGATAGCTGTGCCTGTGACTGTCCCCCCGTAGAGATAGCTGTGCCTGTGACTGTCCCCCCGTAGAGTTAGCTGTGCCTGTGACTGTCCCCCGGTAGAGATAGCTGTGCCTGTGACTGTCCCCCCGTAGAGTTAGCTGTGCGTGTGACTGTCCCCCTGTAGAGATAGCTGTGCCTGTGACTGTCCCCCCGTAGAGTTAGCTATGCGTGTGACTGTCGCCCCGTAGAGTTAGCTGTGCCTGTGACTGTCCCCTGGTAGAGATAGCTGTGTGTGACTGTCCCCCTGTAGAGTTAGCTGTGCATGTGACTGTCTCCCGGTAGAGATAGCTCTGCCTGTGACTGTCCCCCCGTAGAGTTAGCTCTGCCTGTGACTGTCCCCCCGTAGAGTTAGCTGTCTGTGTGACTGTCCCCCGGTAGAGATAGCTGTGCCTGTGACTGTCCCCCTGTAGAGTTAGCTGTGCGTGTGACTGTCCCCCCGTAGAGTTAGCTGTGCGTGTGACTGTCCCCCGGTAGAGATAGCTGTGCCTGTGACTGTCCCCCCGTAGAGTTAGCTGTGCGTGTGACTGTCCCCCGGTAGAGATAGCTGTGCGTGTGACTGTCCCCCGGTAGAGATAGCTGTGCCTGTGACTGTCCCCCCGTAGAGTTAGCTGTGCGTGTGACTGTCCCCCGGTAGAGATAGCTGTACGTAATTCACCACTTTTCCTGTTCTTTATGCTGGATGTAATTCCCAGTATCTATTCTTATCCTGCACATATGACCAACTGCATAATACAACTTTTCCTGCCCTCAATGCAAATCTCAGTATCTGTTGTTATTTGGTAAATATGGACAACTGCACAGTGCTGATAATTTTGTTGTGTATACGCCGAGTGTAATTCTCGGTATCTGTTCTTACTGAGAATGTTGTGTTATTGGATAATAATGTAATATTGTGTTATTGGAGATTATTTCATACATACAGAAATATGTTATGATATTGTCAAATTGTGGGGTGTAGTATAGTGTGTCCATCTTTAGTGCATGATGTGATCAATTGTTGTTCTACAACAATGGGGCATATTTATTAATGGGGGCAAAGTGCCCAGTCCCCAGTTTTCTATGTCAGGGCGAAGCAGGGGGGGACCTGCATTGTAATGAAATGAAACATGTTGCACTGAGGAGGGTAGGTCATCTCTGTCTCATTTTAAAGCAGAGCTGCATTATGTGTAATACAGAAACATTACTTATGGGGGCGCTCTGAGCCATAAATGGAGCATTAACATACATAGAGCCCAATGATCTTGCTGCAATCTAAAACCATAGGTCATTTACAAACCATAAAATCAGCGCACCTGCAATGCTTCCTTCTGTGCACGTGTGTCGCTACTAGTCCGCCAAGCGCATACCAAGGTGCACGCCATTTTTACCACCTTTAGAAAGACCCCATGAAATCAATCTGCGGGTTGGTGCAAAATGCACAGGGTGGAGAAAGGAAAAAATATCATATGCACATAAATGTATTGGCAGAGGATCAGTTGTTTATTTGTTATATATAGTCAACAAACACTTTGTAATATGTAGGTGCATTTATATATATATATATATATATACATATATATATATACACATATACACACACACATATATATGCACCTACATAGTACAAAGTGTTTGTTTTGCAGAGAATACTTAACCATTTATATCAGTCCCTGCCCCAGTGGAGCTTGCAATCTATTATCCCTAGCACACAGGGATAACTTTGTCGGGAGCCAATTAACCTATTATGTAGAATAGTAGAGCCAGCCATTTGTTTAATGTCTGGGAAGGGGATTCCTGCTTTTTGGCTCTAATACTCCAGAGACACCAAATTTGCAAACCAAATGTATGAGACAGCCAAACGCTTAGTCTAGCTGTAGACGGATGGAGAGAGGCTTTGGTCTATGGCTGTGTGGAGGAGACGGGTGGGGAAAGATGCTCGGGTGGTTAGGTGAAGCCAGTGATAAACTGGGAAATATATTTAGAAACAGACCTGGATAAACCTGACTGTCCCCCAGTAGAGATAGCCGTGCGCGTGTCTGTCCCCCGGGAGAGATAGCCGTGCGCGTGTATGTCCCCCAGTAGAGATAGCTGTGCGCGTGTCTGTCCCCCAGTAGAGATAGCTGTGCGCGTGTCTGTCCCCCAGTAGAGATAGCTGTGCGCGTGTATGTCCCCCGGGAGAGATAGCTGTGTGCGTGTCTGTCCCCCAGTAGAGATAGCTGTGCGCGTGTCTGTCCCCCAGTAGAGATAGCTGTGCGCGTGTATGTCCCCCGGGAGAGATAGCTGTGTGCGTGTCTGTCCCCCAGTAGAGATAGCTGTGCGCGTGTCTGTCACCCAGTAGAGATAGCCGTGCGCGTGTCTGCCCCCCAGTAGAGGGGGCAGAGATAGCCGTGCGCGTGTATGTCCCCCAGTAGAGATAGCTGTGTGCGTGTCTGCCCCCCAGTAGAGATAGCCGGTCGCGTGTCTGTCCCCCAGTAGAGATAGCTGTGCGCGTGTCTGTCCCCCAGTAGAGATAGCTGTGCGCGTGTCTGTCACCCAGTAGAGATAGCCGTGCGCGTGTCTGCCCCCCAGTAGAGGGGGCAGAGATAGCCGTGCGCGTGTATGTCCCCCAGTAGAGATAGCTGTGTGCGTGTCTGTCCCCCAGTAGAGATAGCCGGTCGCGTGTCTGTCCCCCAGTAGAGATAGCCGGTCGCGTGTCTGTCCCCCAGTAGAGATAGCTGTGCGCGTGTCTGTCCCCCAGTAGAGATAGCTGTGCGCGTGTCTGCCCCCCAGTAGAGGGGGCAGAGATAGCCGTGCGCGTGTATGTCCCCCAGTAGAGATAGCTGTGTGCGTGTCTGCCCCCCAGTAGAGATAGCCGGTCCCGTGTCTGTCCCCCAGTAGAGATAGCCGGTCGCGTGTCTGTCCCCCAGTAGAGATAGCCGGTCGCGTGTCTGTCCCCCAGTAGAGATAGCTGAGCGAGTGTCTGTCCCCCAGTAGAGATAGCTGTGCGCGTGTCTGTCCCCCAGTAGAGATAGCTGTGCGCGTGTCTGTCCCCCAGTAGAGATAGCCGGTCGCGTGTCTGTCCCCCAGTAGAGATAGCTGTGCGCGTGTCTGTCCCCCAGTAGAGATAGCCGGTCGCGTGTCTGTCCCCCAGTAGAGATAGCTGAGCGAGTGTCTGCCCCCCAGTAGAGATAGCCGTGCGCATGTATGTCCCCCAGTAGAGATAGCCGTGCGCGTTTATGTCCCCCAGTAGAGATAGCTGTGTATGGGACTGTCCCCCTGTAGAGATAGCTGTGTATGGGACTGTCCCCCTGTAGAGATAGCGGTGTATGTGACTGTCCCCCAGTAGAGATAGCTGTGTATGTGACTGTCCCCCAGTAGAGATAGCTGTGTATGTGACTGTCCCCCAGTAGAGACAGCTGTGTATGTGACTGTCCCCCAGTAGAGATAGCTGTGTATGTGACTGTCCCCCAGTAGAGATAGCTGTGTATGTGACTGTCCCCCTGTAGAGATAGCTGTGCCTGTGACTGTCCCCATTTGTACATATGACCCGGTCACATCCTGTAACATTGGTCATGCAGCTGGAATGTGTCTTTGTAATCTGATAAATTCCACAAACATCATCTTTGTACATCAGGCATAGCTTTGTGTGGGTGTGTGATAAAGTGGGCAGAAAGCACAGCAACTGTTCAATATTTGTACTTTATAAAACGCTTATTACATATAGAGGTGTTGTGTGGATCACACTATGTAGCTGGAGGTCATGTGTATTTTGCTTTATTACTGAGAGGATGAGACCCCTTTGCACCAGGGTGCAGGGGACATGAAAAACCCCACTAGTAGCTGTTGTGGAACTACAAGTCCCAGCATACTCTCCAGTCCACCCATGGAGAGAGTACCTTCAATGGGCAGCTGATTATATACCATGAGAGAAGGTGATATAGACAGATTATGCAATGTGATGTTATGTCTATACAGTCCTAGGTGTGCATTATTCATGTGTATATTTAGCCCAGCAAGTGCTCCATTGTGTTTATTGAATCTCTGACCTGCTGCTATCAGATGGAACCTGGAATGTGGCAGCGCTAGTTATGCTGCATTCCCATATCCCGGCAGAGTCACTGGATGGACTCAGCTATGGCTGGAATCTGACTTATAAATAACCAGCCATACAAGGCAGTGAAGGGAGTGGGAGGAGCCTCTGCAGGTGAGGATGGGCAGGTATACCATGGACTGGGCTAGCACAGCTCAGTCTCAGCTGAACACAGCCACAGGTGTAGATGGAGGATTGTGTATAACACCTGGATAGACCTGTCCATAAAGCTCACTCACACACTGTCAGGTACGTGACTGTCTCCTATCTGCTACTTCTATAAAAGCATGTGTACGTGTCTAGAAGCAGGTTCATATCAATGCGGGAATGATACACCGAATTCTTTCATCTTAACAAATAACCTGATTACACACACACATATATATGGGCACTTGGCACATCCCTGTAGACTAAGTCATGGACAACGTGGAATTTTTACATATATAATCATCATTGTCCACTCCATTTATGACATATAGCAACACAAATTGCAATATGTGGAACTAACAGTCCCTTTTTTTAATATAGAAAAGTAGTTGTAGTCAGTACAGCATTAATTGTGTATTCGTGGACTGCAGAGTATCTTTGCTACTTTGTTTATACAATGTGGCCCTCTTTTGCAACCCAGTTTGTGCATGGGGAGTGCAGATGATCAATGTCAAACTGGGTGAGCTGCACTCTTACCCGTTGCCAAATTATTACAAATCAACACAGTTCCACACCACCTAAACCCGATTCATTAAACACGACAGCATAACGCAAATTTTCAAAGCAATCCCAGCTTCATTATCAACCCCTGTATATCAAATTATAATAAAGAAGTATCACACGGTTTTCAGTAACAAGACAGTAGCAGAATCTTTCTGGTGTCACCTCAGTAACAGAAGAGAACTGTGCACCACAGAATTGCAAGATATATAACATACAGCTACAGACTGTACATATATGTCGTGTACATTTCATGCTGATTTTCCTTTCAGTATTAATGTTGAATTTCACCTTGTTTGTATTTCATCTGTATGAGAGGTGATGTTTTATTCATATTGCATAAAATTGTTGCACAGTGCTGTATGTTAGGCATCATAACATGGTGTTTGCATTGCAGATAACTGCACCGAACAAGTGTTCATGCATAGTCACTGATATCACTATGTTGTATTTGTGAAATGTTTTCTCACACGCAGTTGTTCTTTTCTGTTTGCAGAGCGTACAGAGGGCTGTGTGTTGCTAGGAAGCACGGCTGTATATCGTCGCATCATGGATCCACCCTCAGGCTGCAGTGCTCCAGCAGTTCCTCATTATGCACAATCGGCAGGTAACCGTGTAGGAAATCGAGACTACACGGTCGTACGTAATCGCTTTGAGAAATCAGAGTCAGAAGATTCAGGTGTGGAGTTACCACCACCTTCCCCATTTGGATCTGAGAGCAGCTACAACCCAGATGAGCCAGAGAGTCTGGAAAGCTCCGCCCCCGAGTATTCTGAGAGTCCAGAAAGCCCAGAAAGCTCAGCCCCAGAGGATCCTGAGAGCCTGAAAAGCTCCATCTGTAGCAAACAAGATTCTTTTGCACTCTCCGAGGAGACACACAAACTTGCACATTCTGCTTCTAAGAATCCTGGGAGTTTCAAAATGCATCCCCATAAGGATATAGACAGGCTGGAATATTTTCTCCCCCAGCAGCGGGAAAAAGATACATCGGGTGTGCCCCACAAGCTGGAACAGGCAGTCCTCAGGAGCAGACGGCAGCGGAGCACTAGCAGAGAGTCCATCCAGAACCGGGCGGCAAGATATAGCAGGCAATATCCGGGATCACTAAAAGACCAACGTAGAGGGAAAACCTTCGCCCACCAAGCAAGGAGCCCAATTCGTCAAAGTGAAGAAAATAAGGTAAGAGACATTGGTGAAACTGGAGCACCTTGAAGATACCTAGGTGAACACAGGGAGAATATACAAACTCCAGCAAACAGCACCTGTAGATATTTCCAGGGAGACATTGCTTGCACTAATTGCTCTTACTTTGTTATTACTAGGACCAGGACCCTCTACATCTCCCGGGGGATGGTCTCCGGTATCTGGAGAGTCTGTGCGACATGCTAGAGCAAATTGCGGGGCTACAGGAAAATAATCTGAGGCTTCAACATGAAAAGAGAGAGGCAGAGGAGAGGCTACGCAACCGAGTGAGTGATAAGAGATACTGTTGTCCCATAGTTATCTGCTGCTGTCAGTCATTCACTGTCTGTTGGGCCATACAATAACTGTATTATGATATGCATAAAAATAACTCGCCACTGGCCTATGTAGAGGCTGCAGTAATTTAGCAAGGTGAAGTCGAGTGCTAATTTGTGTGCTGTTCTCTTTCTACAGGTGGTCATCTTAGATTCCTGTGTGTGCGGCAGCTCTCGCACCTGCAGGGAGTTGGACAATGACCTGACAGACAACCCCCTTCCCAATGAGAGGACCTGGGAAGCACAGCACTACAGGAAAAGATCGTCTTCCCAAGCGGGAATGCTGCTCACCATTGCCAGACACACAGGTGAGGGAACCAACTTGTGCTCTGCAACTGTACTTAACATGCTGGGGCATCTGTGCAGCTGCTATGACTTCATAACACCCATTCTGCAGGCCTCAGGCGGGACAGGGTTTATTTAAAGGCTGCACTGGGTGGGTTGACTGAAATTCTAATGAGTTTTGTTTTCCTTTATAGACAGTACCCTGAGAGAATCAGACAAAACGGAACCTCATTATGTGAGTGTTCCGAACCTGAAGGGAGGCGACAGACGAAGAACAACCCAAACCTGTAAAGTGAGTAATATCTCAGCTCAGCAAGACAGACCTGCACATAACATATACGCCACTGCGATTCTTACATCAAACACACATACCCGCATTATACCTCTCCAAACTGTAGCATAAGAAACAAACATCAAAGTACCAAAGGAGACATATTACAAAATAAAGTTACCAGCTATATTTATTGTGAAAATACAGAACAGAACAAGATGGCCGAAGTTGTGTCATAGCTGAGATCTATGGTTAAGAGCGATATCAGCAATTTACAATCAATTCCTCGCTGTAAATTTAGTACGATTTTCTAAATGAGGTAAAGGGTGGGAGAGGGTTTATTTTTAGTAAAGCATGGGTGTATAGCTTTATTCACTCCCCAAAAGGACTTGAATCTTGCCCCAGTAAACCTCTCCCTCTACCCCCCCCCCCCGATGAAGTATATATACATGCAACAAAAGGGCCTTCCATGTAATTCTGCCACCCGATGCCCTAACACAATACAATATGGCTGCCTCCACAGTGTGCAGGTGATGGTCACAATACGTTTATTATAATACTCTCTTGCTCCCTACAGGCAGAGGTATCACAGTGGTATAAAGTGAAGGAAATGCTCTCTAAGCTGGCGCATAAAGGAGCAGGACCAGCGGACGTTAAGGGCAGCAGCCGCACTGCAGAACCGCACTACAACTGCAGGTACAGTAATAACGTATCAGCATAGAACGTGGCGTTTGTACAGATGAGACCCAGAGCAGTACAATAAGTCTCGTTTGGTATTTAACTCGCTCTCTCTTTCCCACAGGACACAGGCAACGCTGGAGGGAACTTCTCAACACCCGAGAAGACTGTTCTTACCCGGGCTGGTGATTAGACCACGAAACAACAGTCGACAGTTCCGGTGAGAGGCGGTTATCCCAGGGAAAAGGACTGATAGAGGAATGCACTGTACAAAAAGGATTTACTTCCAGTGACACAAGCCCGGTAGAAACGCACCAGTATCTGGGAAGATTAACAATGGCACTACGTAACACTGCCAGGGACAACGCTTCCCTTCTTTATCCAAACTCTGCACCATAATGTTCTGCAGTCAGGAACGTGCTGACTGCAGAGAACGTACCGCGGAGGTCACACTCCAGAAGACGGGGAGTTAGCGCGTCTGGTCAGAGGACACTTTATTACAATGCACGGACATTTGTGTCGCTCTGCAAAGCGGCGCCAAATATATGTATTTATATGTACAGAACTATATTGCTATATATGTGTTTAAATTATAAATATAATTGGAATTCAAATATTAAGACTTTATTTAGACAAGCTTTATTCACTTATGTTACACAAAATAAGTGAAGGCAGTAAAGTTATTCTGACATGTCAGCTTGTCACAGCCCACCATGATCAGTTCGCCACTAACAGCCATACTTCAGGTTACAGGGATGGGCCAAGCGCCCACAATTACTGTGTATGAGAATTCTGGAACTGTCCTCGTTTAGTTCAACACAACTCCCGGCCTGCACATAGTTCTACAGCTGCTTATACTGTACAGCCAGCTTGTTGTGATACAATCTGAATTTGGGTCACTGACGTAGTGAATGGACACCCACAAGGGCTGTTTTTATAAAAGGCCATTTACCTTCCTGTAGACTCGCCATCATACTTCCTGGTAATGGAGTCTTTGGTGATGAAGTCTTGCAGCTTCTCTCTCAGCCACTGGATCATGTAGGAGAACAGGGTGATTCTTATATAAAATTAAAAAAAGTGAGTCTACTCTTTCTTGACCAAAGAGATATAGACATCTAATGGGCGAAATAAAAAACAAAAACAAATGTAACTGTATACTAACCATAGCCAAATAGTCTTATTCTTAACGGTGACGTAACATTAACCCAGGTCCTACCTCTAAAATGTACCTGATGCCAGAATTATATATCTATAAATGAATGCAGGCAGTAATCCAGGACCATGTATTAACCATAAACCGAGCTCAAGCTCCTTACATGATGTTTATGACGGGGGGCCACTTACATGATGTTTACCACGGAGGGCCACTTACATGATGTTTACGACGGATGGGCCACTTACATGATGTTTACGATGGGGGGGCCACTTACATGATGTTTACGACGGAGGCCCACTTACATGATGTTTACGACGGATGGGCAACTTACATGATGTTTACGACGGATGGGCCACTTACATGATGTTTACGACGGATGGGCCACTTACATGAGGTTTATGACGGAGGGCCACTTACATGAGGTTTATGACGGAGGGCCACTTACATGATGTTTATGACGGGGGGCCACTTACATGAGGTTTATGACGGGGGGCCACTTACATGAGGTTTATGACGGGGGGTCACTTACATGATGCTAAAACCTCTGATGAATTATTGCAGCCCTGTCTTAAATAATTTACAAAAAACTGCATACTAGAACAATGCTGCTATAGTATAATGAGCACCTGGAAGGTGTATCACTGGGGGTGCAGGAAACTACGTCACATTGTGCAGGTACTGGAAACAACAATTTAGTGTAAACATAAGTGCAATGTTTAGAGGGTGTGGGTGGAGGGGCTGTGGATAGCAGATCTGAGTTTACCTCATTTCAATATAAGAAGGTGGATACCTTACTCTCAATTAGGCAACTCAACTGTATGTGATATTATTTATTAAAGTTCATTTATAGCTCCAGCATAAGAAACATATATTGGCAGAAAGCATGTTTAGTGGGCCTATATGATCCAGTAAGAGGTCCTGGGGTTTGAATAAGGAAGGATAGTGAACTGTGTAGACGAGTGGTAATTGGGTTGGATAGCCTACGGAGGTTACGAATATGGCTTTAAAATTTGTATATCTAAAGAGGTAAGTTTTCAGGAAGTACTTGAAGGCTTAGAGGCAAGGGGAAGCCTTGTTGTAAGAGGGAGGGAATTCCACAGAGTGGGTGCAGCCCAAAAAAGTCCTGTAACTGGGATTGGGAGCAGGTACAGAAGAGAGGCGCAGATCTTGGGCAGAGCGGGGATGTGGAGTTGGCAGATATTTTGAGACAAGGGAAGAGATGTATGTTGGTGCAGAATTGTTAATGGCTTTGCATGTTAGTAGTAATATTTTACATTTGCTTTGGTAATACAGGCAAATAATTTAGGGACTGGTAGAGTGGAGCAGCAGAACATTTGGAAGAAAAATTAGTCTAGCCAATGCATTCAAAATAAATTGAAGGGGTGATAGTCTGGGTACGAGAAGACCAGTAAGAAGGGAATTGTACTAGTGAGTCAATGTGGGAGAGGAATGAAATATCACTGATGAGATCAGTTTTCTTTGCCTATCTCAGATCTATATTACCCCTCACCCTATAACTATGCTGTACATATTACTGATCGATTACATAACCACTGATGTATTACAACCCCTCAATGTATAACAGTCCATTACATATCCGTGATCTATTACATGACCCCTAAGGCTATAACTCTCTTGCATCTATCACTGCTATAACATAACCCTTATGCTATAACTGTGCTGTATCTTATTATTTGTAAATACAGCAGCAAGATGAACGGATCATTTAAGGGTTCCTACACTGAAACCACATTTAACAGAACATTCTATATTAACTGCACAACCTCATCAGTCATTTACATTTTAGGACGCACTTCCCCAGACCTCTTGCTTTTAAAGCAACAGAACATGTTAAATTAGCAGATTGCGGGGGAGATTTACCAAGGAAAGTGGCACAACATAAGATGTTTTTGAAATTTAGGGGGAGATTTACCAAAGGTTCTAAAAAATAAAAGTGGAGATGTTGCCCATAGCAACCAATCAGATTCTAGCAATCATTTATTGAGTACATTCTAGAACATTACAGCTAGAATCTGATTGGTTGCTATGGCAACACCTCCACTTTTCTTTTTTAGCAGCTTTAGTAAATTTACCCCTTAAACTCCAAACTCACTGATGCTCCTTTTAATGTTTTTTTTACTGTTGTTGTATTTGACTACTCTCTCATGTATGTATATGTATTATTATGTTCTACATACATTGCTTGGTATATTTTTTTACAAATCTTATTGATTCATACACCGTTTTGTATTATTTGTATATTTCTTAATATATTTAATGTTTATAGTCATATCTGGATATTTGTCTTTTTAACATATTTACAACTTGTTTCCTTGTCATAGAGCACTATTGTGCATGATCAGAACCTGCTATTACAAATCAAGACATACAGGGTTAATTGTTATCAGTATTAAATTAAAACCAGTATTCTTGAATTTAGACCTTTTTTTAATATACTGCAGAGCATCTTTGCTGCAAAAACACTGAATTATACATTATTATTTGTCATATTGCCCTTTGAACAGGTTTTCTGTTACATTGGCAGGCGCACATGGCGCAATCTACAACATTAAAACAATATATAAATAAGCCTGAAAACGTTTCTGTTCTTTGTTCCTCTATCTGGGAGTCTGCTGTGTCTCTCAGATTCATGTATGATTTACTTGGTACATGCTCACTTGTCTGCGTGCTTAGACATAAGTTCACTCAGTAATAATTCACTATGCAGGCGCTGTGCCTTTCTCTGTTCAGTCAGATTTATTACACCTAGACAAGTAACAGGTGCCCCAGGAGCTACATACAGCTTGCTATAGAGACAAGCGGAAACATGGACTGAAGCTCACGAAGGGGACTTATGTTATGGTTGGTTGACAGAGAAGACTAATTGTAAGATTTTGGGCACTATACCAAGCACTAAGTTTAAAGTGTTTAGTTATATCCTATATCTCTCCCTGATTTATGACATGACTTTGTACCCTACCACTCTCCAGTACCCATCACAATCTATTACATGGCCCCTTGTGCTCTAAGATACGTTTTTGACTCTCTAGTGTTGCTGATGGCAATTAAATAGGTGTAAAAATACTAGTGTGGCAATATTCTTCTTTCGTTCATTCACATAACAGCTACTGAGAATTGTACAGTCATTCATCATCTATTTATATGGCGCCACTAATTCCTCAGCGCTGTACAGAGAACACACTCATATCAGTCCCTGCCCCACTGGAGCTTACAGTCTAAATTCCCTAATATACACACTCACACAGACAGACAGAGAAGGAGTCTAGGGTCAATTTGATAGCAGCTAATTAAACTACCAGTATGGTTTTGGAGTGTGGGAGGAAACCCACGTAAACACGGGGAGAACATACAAACTCCACACAGATAAGGACATGGTCGGGAATCAAACTCATGACCCCAGTGCTGTGAGGCAGAAGTGCTAACCATTAAGCCACCGTGCTGCCCAGTCATTGTGCAATCCCTGCCAACTCCACAGCACAAACCCTAACTGCACAGCCCATCCTCTGTGGCAGTAATCTAGTCCTGGCACTTTCACAGATGAGCCTCCATAGCAGTGACTGAGTCCTGGCACCTGCACACCTTAACTTCAGTGGTAGTAATTCAATCCAAGCACCTGCATTCTCTGGCTCCATAGTGCAGCCTTCATTGGACTTATCCAGTCCCAGCTCCTACTCAGCTCATCCGTAGTTCCGGAGAGTGCTCAGCTCAATGTCAGTAATCCAGTCTCAGCGCCTGCACATCTTACCCTCAATGGCAGCTACCACTCATAGGGACAGCTTGTCCCTGCACAGCTCAACCTCTATGTCAAGTGGAGCCCCTATAATTAACAAGCACCTTTTGTAGTGTAATTGGCTTCTGATTAAACTGGCACTGGTCAGTATGCATGTTTGTATGAAGTTGATAAGTAAATTAGATTGTAAGCTGCTCTGGGGCAGGAACTTGTGCCTGAATAAAATTCACTGATAGTGGAATATGTTGGCGTTCCATGAGTAAAGAATAGTAATGAATATGTCTAAGATTCATTGTTTGGAAATTAAAGCCAAACAAGGTACTATGTACATCACAATATCTTGGTCTTTGGCTGCATCTGAGCCCTCATATTAAGAAATGCAAATATGCTCACATTGGGTTCTATGTTCAGGTTATATAAATATAATTTACAGAAATGTCATAGAAAAATAAAGTGGAAAAATGAGAAAAAAATAGTTTGTGAAGAAGAAAGAGACACCAGTGTTACAATGTCCCTCTTGCACTACAGTCTACGCTATGACATCTGTGACGTTTTCTATCCTGAACCATAACTGGCCTTACACAGAAAATCAAGACCTGTAATAAGCAAATCTGCACAGCTCTCAACTGGCTCTGGTAATAAATCATTAGTCGCTTCTGATGGGAGTGTTAAATCGCACGTCACCTACAAACAGGGGAAGCAGCCATTTTATAGGCTGAACTAGTGGGAATGCAGCCAATCAATTCACCAGGAATCACTGAGGAAAGAGGCAGCCATTTTATATACGATGAACCAATCATGAATGCTGTGCTCCAAACACTGTGCCTCGTACCTCAGTGAATTCATGTGCTACATTCTCATTGGTCCAGTCCACAAAATGGCATCCTGCACTGTGTTAAGTATGCACTTTAGAAGATTAGCTGTTTGCAAAAACATCAATGCAGAGAGGTGTGAAGTAAAAACCGTTTTCCCTGATAATGATTTATTAATCTACTTGTACAAAGGAAACCTCACTTTAAATATTCCCCCTACACAATGCAACTCTCTGTGTGCATCACATAGACCAACATGCATCTTATATCTCTCTCATCTCATCTATCGGAGACTTCCACTCACACAAAACTTGGTCTGTTGTTTGAGGTTTCTGAGTGGGAACAAACAGCGGATTCTATTAGCATTGTGTGGACAGGTTGTTGTAAGGGGGAATCCGATTGGTTCTCACTATGAATGGGGATAACATAGCCAAGGAGCCCATCCTGCAGTGTAGGTGCTGTATAGCAGATGTACAGTGAGCACTATTGTATGTTTATGACCCCATGATGCAAGTAGAAAGATGTCACTACAGTGAGCAGGAAAACCTGCTAATTAGCTCTTTAGCCTTTGTGTTCACAGTTAATGTAAATTTCTCACTTCCCCTACAGAGAAAGAGAAGGAGGCATTGTCTGCAGAGATTACTCTGTAAACTATTGTGTTAGTGTGATAAGTGAGCAGTCTATATGACACAATCAGTGTTTTCAGACGATTATCGGGCCAATCAAATGATAAACGGCCGCTCGGCCCAATATCGCATTAGTGTGTACGCTTTAATGATGAACGATTGTCATTCCAAAGCTCATCATATCGTTTCATTTGATTTTTAAACCGGACTAAAATCTCGTTCAAAGATGGAACGATGTTGTGCCGATTCTGCAGTCTGTATGCACTCAGGACCAGATCTCCATAGACCCCTATGGAGTTAGGATCTTTTCAGCAGATGGTTATGAGATGAAGAGCACAGATCTGAAAAGTAAAATGTGAATAGTGTGTACACATGAATCGGCATGCCGATCCAGAATTTTTTATTTTTTCAATCGCTGGCAAAATCGTTAAGGATATTGCATCAAGAGAAGTTTTGTATAGTGTGTACCCAGCCTAAGTATGCAGCACCTGCCATACAAATGTTTAGCGCAAAGAGCTCCCCCTTGTGTTTCTATAAATGAACTACAATCAAGTGCGCACAAAATAAGAGCTTTAAAGGGAGCATGTCAGGAGGTTCTACATGGCACTATGTTATTAACAAATATGCCAAGTTGTGACCATAAAGAACCTGGTGAGATGTGGAAATATTACACCAGTTATGTCATATGTGAAATCAACATTGGCCCTAAAATGCCCATCATAACAGATAATGATCCTATACATAGAATCATTATTGGATATAAGGCCGCAGTGCTGCCAGAATTATGCAACCTCTTGGTTTCACTGCCAATAGGCTGGATATCTCCCAAACTGGCCCCCTGCTTGTGTCCCACATGGAGGGCGATCTGGTTGCTGGACTCGTAGGCCAAGAAGCAGGGTCAGTGCGGGTGTGCTTAGTCCTATACACATTAAACTGTCAGAATTCACTGCAGTCAGCGTCTTCTAAAATTACTGATAACGGAGAATAGTGGCTTGTACAGTAAATGTAAATAACTCAAGTTGTGTCAGTCAGGGGACTCTTACACACATATATCTGTGATTGCTATTAATAGATCTTTATTATAATGCGGACTTGTACTTTTGGTTTAACGGCCCTTTAAATAAGGAGTCCACCTTTTATTTCTCTTAACTTGAGCTGTAGCTGAGAGATACATAATTTGCTGTAATTGTTCATCTTTATTTTCTCCTCCTAAACCTGCGGACTTCTTAGTAGTTTATGATTTGGGTTCCCTTGGATACAACCATGGCAAGACTCAGGATTAGACTATGTCCACATAACATAATCCCTGCTATCAGTATGTCAGCACTGCACACGCTTAGCACACATGAACGCTGTGTTATCCACCATAAATCTGGAACAATCCCATTACACGTCCACAGTACAGAAGGGGCACCCACCCCAGTGCATTGTGGGAACTGTAGTTTCTGGTACAATTTTCATAGACAGCGCAGTGAGGTTAGAACTAGTTATAACCTACCCACCCAGGTAATTATAAAATCCCTCACTTTTGAAATATTAATAAAATTGCAGCACAAATTCTTATCCATTCTCACATCATCTCCCTCCTTGACTACTGCAACTATCCGACGGTCTCCTTACCCATCTGTCCCCACTTCAATCTGTCCTAAATGCCGCAGCTAAGACTAATCTTCCTCTCTTTCAGCCAGACATTTGCCACAACACTCTACAAATCCCTGCAGTGCCTCCCTAGACCTTCCAGAATCCAATTTAAAACTCAACTACAAAGCCCTCAACACCACTAACCCTTGATACATTAAACCTTACTTCAAAATACTCTTCGTGTCAGATCTAGTTCTGACCCACGCCATGTCTCGCCTCACCTCTGGCAACCACCTCTCACTTCCGACTACCAGGGCCTGATTAACCCGAGGTCTAACTGGGCTACAATCTAGCGGCCTCGGGTATCCAGAGGGCCCTTGTCAGTGCTCAGCGGAATTAATAATCGGCCGGGGGGCGCCCCCCGGCCGATCAATGCTGCTGAGCACTGTCACTGTAGTCCTTCCGCGGTGCTCAGTGATCTCCTTTTTGAGGAGATCTCGCGAGTCTCACTCTCACAAGATTTCCTCAGTAAGTAGCTTACCGCGCACTCACGGGGGAATGGGGGCCCCATTAGCCCAGGGGCCTCCACACCTTTAATTCGGCCCTGCCAACTACAAACTTCTCCCATGTCGCTACCCACTAATCTTTAAATGCTCAGTCCCAGCTCTGCCATTTTTCCACTAGGTTCTAAACTCTCTCATGAGCAGGGTCATCTGCATTTATAGGGGCATATTCAATTAGCCGCGATGTTCGCATGAACATTGTGGAAGTGAATTTTTTTGCGGTAATACGGTAGCACAACATCGCAGATTTCCCTTTGTTACCCTATGGGGGGCGAAGGGAAATCATGGGTGTGAAGGCACTCAGCGCACAATTGAATATGCCCCATAGGGCAAAAAAAATGCCCCCTAATGTCTACCTTGTATATCCCAGTTTTATGCATGTCCTGCTTTGCCTAATCTCCAGCACTACAAATAAACAACGGTAATTATATGGAGACATCCTTTTAACAAATGAATATATTTTTTTCAGTTTCCACAGCAATCACAATAGTTGAAGTAGTAACTACAGAACTGTTTCAGTATGGACATGGTTTGGACTATGTTATCCATGCCGTGGTCTACAAAATGCAATTCAAACTGTGGTCTCATTTTCATAAGATATTTGGGGTATTTCTCCGATATGTTCTGTTTTGAAAAGCTCCCAGAATGTGATCAGTAGCGGTTTTATACCAAGTCAATAGCATTTTGGCTTTGTGGTACAGTACCATACAGTACCATGCCAGAGGTCATCTGCTTGGGCAGCATACAATAGAAAATTGCACCACATAGTGAGTGCTGATCTAAGATTAAACAAAATAGGGATATTGGAGAAGTACACAGACCACGGCTCAATTACTAACATTGCATTTAGGCAAAATAATTGCAGTGAACCACAGCATCTAGTCAGCAATTGCTATACAATGACATGCAATGGTCTGCTGCTCACTATGGTATATTGCAAACTCCCTTATAGAACACAGGACACATTCAGGACACAGTGGCAGAATCTCAGGAGTATTTGGGCTGCAGATGGGAATGTCCAATTTAAACTCAGTAGGGCCAGCATGACCCTGAAGAGAGACAAGAGTTTGCCGTGAAGGACTTCTCATTGTTTACTGCAATTACTTGGAGTATTAGGTTTGTTTACTAATATGTGACCCAGAGCAGATCTGTAATGAGTGCTTCAGTGGGTGATCAGGCACAAAAACGTATATGAGTAGAGGGTCTGGTAGATTTAATTCACCACTGATGAGCGGTACTTGATGTATTGTCTTGTGGCCAATGTCTATTCAGCGTGCATATGCACAAGCAATACAGTAGTGATCTGACTGTATCAGATTCAGTTGTGAAGGCACAGTGGTGCACTGACAGGACAGATTTACTAAACTAAAACTAAAGTTGTAAGTATACCAACATAAAGAAATGATCATGTGCTTCATCATTAGATGTACACATTGCACAACAAACGAATAGCAATGTTTTCCACAGGCTGAGGCTAACCCGTGTAAAACTTTTCATTCACTGGGGCTCATTTACTTAAAATTGCCTTTAGGTGCAAAATTTGCACTGAACACAGCAACCAATCAGCTTGCATTTATCAGCGCAAGGTTATTCACCTTGTCCTAAAACAGTTCATATGTTACAACTGTAAGCATCTGCTGCAGCCAATCAGCTTCCTAGGAACCAGTGACATCACCACAGTGCAAAACTTTACATTTTCAAGAATATTGGTTCACCCACACAATGACTGTCTCCACTGTGTAGGCAATGAATGCGTTTTATTATTAACTACAATATTGCAAAAAATGCAAATACAATAAAGAATATATAACCCATATATGAAAAAAACTAGGGTTGTATCTTAAATAAACTGAAAATTTACATTGCTTGGCGTTACCAATCCTGAAAGAAGCTAAACAATAACCAAGACATAGTTATTTCAGTTGGAAAATAAAATGGAAAAGCAGTTGCCCACATTTTGAAAGAGGGTCAGGCTGGCAGAAGTATTGGAAAAGACAAACCATTAATACACAGCCTCACCTCTCAGTGAACAGGTACCACAATGAACACAAAGATCACCAGAGCTGGGTACTACAGTGCCATCTAGTGGTTGGAGCCATAATTTGTCAACTTGAAAAAATTAATCATTTATACTTCTGTAAAAACTTTATATACCAGTTATGTTTTGTTTATACAAAAATGTTTTTAACAAATATGTCTATATAATGGAGCTACGGTTGCTGTATGTATAGCTTTCATCCCACATTGGTATGCTGCAAACACTAGCCAGCTATAGCACACACTAATAATTTAATTTATAGCCTAGATTGCCTGAGTCCGCCTCAGTGGATGGAGTAAGATATATCATACTTGCCTACTCGGGAGGCCCCCGAATTTCGGGGAGCCCTCCTGGACTCTCGGAAGAGTAGGCAAACCTCCCGGACCCTGTAAAATGCCAAAATTAACGGCATTAAATGGCGGGGGGCAGGGATTAATCACATCATTAAGCTATAGTGACATAATGGCGACGTCATGCCCGCTCCCACATGATCTGTACTCCGATCTCCCAGAGTACAGATTTAAAAAGAAGGCAAGTATGAGATATATCACAAGTGAGACCTGACAGCTGTGCAAGGCTCTGCGGCTCTTAGGTATGTACTCATGGTGTTTGTACATATCCCCATGGTATAGTGACCTCAGTCAAGTGAGCTTCAAAACTGAACAAAATGTATTTAAGGGTTTTCCACCACTGGGAGGAAAAGCAGTGATTACATCTAAAGCATATCATCATCATCATCATCTATTTATTTATATAACGCCACTAATTCCGCAGCGCTGTACAGAGAACTCTCACATCAGTCCCTGCCCCATTGGAGCTTACAGTCTAAATTCCCTAACATACACACACACAGATGACAGAGACTAGGGTCAATTTGATAGCAGCCAATTAACCTACTAATATGTTTTTGGAGTGTGGGAGGAAAGCGGAGCACCGTGAGGAAACCCACGCATATCTCCCAACATTTAAGTTCATGAAGTTGGAACACAGTTGGCTGTGTTACAATGGGACATAGAACATCCCAAACCCCCAAAACACACCTGCCACTAATGCCTTGATATTTGGTTGCAGCTCTACTAGACTATTTTCTATTTGAATCTTGAGCGCAGTGTTTTCCCCCCTTTCTACTAATGTGTGCGTTGCTTGCTCACTGTGATGAGTGGGACACATCTCTCAACTGTCCGGGAAAAGGGTACAAAAGTCCATGGGGGACAGTCCTCTCACATCAGGACAGTATGGATAAGGCCCCTGTGGGGTCAATGATTACACACAATTACTGAGGACCGCGCATGTCTTCTACATCAGCAAAAAAGGAAAGAATATACTAATTTGACATGTTATTTTTGTAACATGCATAACAGCACACTGCCCTATAATTATAAACATATATAGGCACTTAAAAGTCAGTGCAAGAGTGGTTTTTGAATAAAGTATGCAATCGTGAATAAAGACAGTTATAGTTGGCGAGGATAAAGCTGGAAATTGTAGACATAATGCATTATAAATGGAAGCTTTAGTGTTAGACAGGGGCAGGGGGTATCTGCCCCCAGGGGGGTCCCCTAGTGGGCTACCCTGGGCTGGGTCACCTGCATTTCTTCCTTTAAAATGTTCCTGGCTGCTGAGTAGAGTCTTGCCCCCCCTGGTGTAAAATTTGCCAGCCCTCCCCTGTTGTTAGTAAGTGGCTGACATAGCCCCAGGGCTGCCAAGAGGAATTCAGGGCCCCAGCACAACAAATTCATGGCCCCCCCCCCCCCCCCTTATAGTCGAGTATGCTAAAAAAAAAATATTGCGCCGCCTTACGCACAGAGAGGTTAAAAAATGGGTCAGCATGGCACAGAGGGGTTAAAAAACAAGGGTCAGCATGGCACAGAGGGGTTAAAAGACAGGGGTCAGCATAGCACAGAGGGGTTAAAAAACAGGGGTCAGCGTGGCACAGAGGGGTTAAAAAACAGGGGTCAGCATGGCACAGAGGGGTTAGAAAACAGGGGTCAGCATGGCACAGAGGGGTTAAAAAAAACACGAGGCAGCATGGCACAGTGGGGTTCAAAGGGGGGGGGCATGGCACAGTGGGATTGAAAAAGGGGGGGGAAGCAGCATAGTATAGTGTGATGAAGGGGAGCCAGGTGAAGGGGGCAAAAGCAGAATGGAGGGCGCAGTGTGATCATAAGGCATGGCGATGATGAAGGGGCACATTATTGTAATATTGGAGCTGGAGGAAGGCCTAATTATTAATCGTGGATGGTATTGATTTAACGCCAGGGTTGTTTGGAATGATCTAAATGTAGCTATTTTTTTCCAAATAGGGCCCCCAGCATTCCAGGATCCAGACAAGTCGCAACTAAAGAAACATGCAGCAACAGGTGGTGAAAGTGAGAAGAACAGGTAGGAGAGAGCAGGACAGTATGTGAAATGTTGTCATTCTAGTAGGGAAAATGGCAATTTTTGGTGAGTGTTGTGCCCAATGTAAGGTGTAGGCCAAGACTGAAATCTTTGTGTACACACTGCATTCTTTGTATACTACACTGTGGTGCTAGATGTCCTGAAAGTCAGGAGTGCTTGGACATATGTGACGCTCCAGGGAATTGAGAGCCTAGTGATTTTGATGTGTTAGCCACGCCCAATCGTGCTTTTGCCACGTCCCCAAATGCATGACCACAACTCCGAAAAATTTTGCGCCGCCTTTTTTAGCATACTCGACTATAAGGGGGGCCCCATGAATTTGTTGTACCGGGGCCCTGAATTCCTCTTGACAGCCCTGATGCTGACCCGTTTTTTAACCCCACTGTGTCATGCTGACCTGTTTTTTAACCCCTCTGTACCCCCCCCCCCCCCCCCCGTTTTCCTCCCTTCACTTACCTTTTCTCGTCCCCTCTGCTGCTGTGCTCCATTGCTAAAGACTGACTGAATGCTGGGCATTTTGCTTGTGGCTCAGGGAGCCACAAGCAAAACTCTGAATTAAAATTACTGTATTTATGGTCACAAAATTAACACCTGGTTGAGCACGGCCAAATTGAATTCCCCCTTAGAGTAAGTAAAGAGAGTAGAGGGACATTGTATTCATTGCATGTTATATTTGTACATATTAAAGGTTTGATTACATTGCAATATGTGCACCTACACAAATGTGCTTTGTATAGTGCAATAGTTGTCCTATTGACTGTAATGCAGCCACCCACTAAAACTGAGGACACGCCTTAGGCAAATATCCCTTACAGCTCATTTAAATATCTATAATTTCGCCAAATAAAAAGGAGTTTTTGCATTTGGACAGAATTGAAGCCGCATTGCTTGCGACTAGCTCACATTCAGCCAGGACATCTCAGTCCGCCCCTCTGCCTCCATCAGCTGGGATAATATTTGGAGCCCCTGCAGCAGACGCCCACTTGGTGCAATTACCCTCACCAAAAGATACTACTGCACAAAAATAGGACCATGAAAGGGAAAGAAACATCAGTTACACTGAGTGCATTTGTGAAGCTCAGTAAATGCCCCCTCATATTCCAGTACATATCCCCATTCCCAGCATGCTGCATGTTACAGTGTGAATGGACCTGCTCTGTGCATCAGGTCTGTGCGGTAATACAGCATTGATACATAAAACCATAGGATGGTATTATGCCCATGTTCGGTGCCTCCGGACATTTCCATATGTTCAAACAAGTGCACACATCATCCCATATTATAACCTGCAACCTACTATATAGATGCAGGCACGACAAAGCAGTAACCCATGACAAAACATGCTAGGAGAGTGCTAGTGTACCTCTCTGGGGCCAGTCAGAAGGTTGATAGACCAGTTTATGCATACAGTTATGAATCAGGCTCAAAAGAGGGACAGTGTGAAAGGAAGTGGGCTCAGAGGAGATTTGGGACAACAGGATAATGCTTCAGTGTATGCAGTGGTCACAATGGGTAGGTGTAATGTTCTGTCTTATGCACACAGGTTCAGATTAGCCTAGCCAACAACAATGGGCTTCTTGAAACAGTTTCCAAAAGTTGACAAACATGCACATAATTTATGTGTCTGTACTGTATTGTGTTCCCTTAACCAGTCTCTCCTAGGTCCATCCTAACCAAGGATGTACATCATACATTGTCCCCAGAACAGACATAATCTCACCTGCTTTGTTATTTAATATATAAATGGTTGGATGGGGAGCACTTTCCAGGAAGTCAGCTACTATTGCCACTTGCTATGCATTTCTATAGGAAAAGAAAGACTATGGATCACAAGGATACAAATGAGGACAAGATATCTAAGAGGTGAGAACGTGTCCCAATGTGCTTTATAATTACTATGGTTCCCCAATTCAACATACGCGTATTGTGCCTCACTGAAACACTCATAATTATTTATTAACTCCTAACTACGTTTCGTTTAAAATATTAGATATGCTACAAGCCCCTCACCAGTTATTTAGCAAGTCTCAACAGGAGTATATAGTAATATGTACATACTGTGAAAAGCACAGTACACTACACATCACTTACCTTGCAGTAACTGTTAGTGACTGATCCCTTGCGCTAATGCTTGGTGACCTGTCAGGGGCCATCAACTGCGAATAGGGGGGGGGGGGGGGGGGGGGGAAGGCTTCACCATCAACACAGGGATGGGTTCTTTACTGTAAGGGTGGTTAAGCTGTGGAATTCCTTACCACAGGAGACTGTAATGGCAACAGAATGTAAAAATGAATAGTAAGCTTTCTTTACAAGAAAAGGCATCTGTAGCTACAATTAGACTTGGGAGTGATATTTTTGAGTTCAAGAAGGATTTTTTACCCCCTGGTAAGGCTAAATTGACAATGATCACATTTGGGGGGGGAGAGGTTGCCTTCCTCTGCATCAACACTATTAGGGGGGAATTTGATTGGCCGCATTACTGCCCAAAGTAACGTGACCTGCGCACTATTACCGTTAATACAGTAATCTTTAACGCTGGTTTTTGCTTGAAGGTCAGGAATCAGGGTTAAAATGACTGTATTAATGGTAATAGAATTATTACCGCGTTGAGCGCGGCTGAATTGAATTCTCCCTTTATAATGTAAAATCTCCAAGTTCAATGCAATCTCACCAGTTTAAATAGTGAAGGTCAGGTCTATCTTGCTGTCAAAATCCTGGGGCCTCGGCCCAAACCCCCCCCTTATTACACTCTGCTTGTGTCCTGAGCATTCACATCAGGACTGAAACTGGAACAAACATTTTCCCATCAAGACTAAAAATGGGGGATTGTACAAAAAATAAAATAAATTAAAAACAGGGAAAAAACATTTAAACTTGTCGGACAATTGACCACAATTACCTTTTATTAGAATGTAGTGATGACAAGTATTTGAATAAGCTTCTTTTATGATTACAATATTGTTTGCCAAATATAGGTGAACATGCTAGAAATCACAATAAATTGTTTAATGATTAAAAATCTACCATAAAAATGGTAAATAATAATACACACAATCTTATCTTCATAGCTGCATACAGTTCCCATATGTCCAAATCTGCATCGCTGTTCTCTCCAGTGTAAAAAAAAAATATTAAAGTGCAAAACTGTAAAGATCAATTTAATTACATACCTCCCTACTGTCCTGGGTTGCACCGTGGCTCAGTGGTTAGCACACCTACCTCACAGCACTGGGGTCATGAGTTCAATTCCCGTCCATGGTCTTAAAAATTTGTGCTTTAGGGAAATTAGGCGGGACAGTTCTGATTATAAGGGCTCTGTCCTGATCAGGATAGCCATGTCCCATGGGTGAGAAAGTTTGGAGGTATTCTGTTTATCCTTGCTTTGCATGGCAAAAAGGGCTAGGCACACCCCTGTCCCAAATATGCCACCTAGCCAAATGTTTTAAGGATTTTTTTTTTATTTTTTTTATGAATATGATGTGTACTTTGCAGCGTGTCAAAGTAAACCTACACACAGTGGAGGCATCCATTTTGTGGAGTGAACCACTAGGCAGCCTAGGAACCAGTGACATCACTGAGGCACCGCCTAACCTATGTCCAGGTGTTTCTAGCTCCTACTGAATTGATGACTTACATTCTCACAATACTGGTTCAGTCCACTCAATGGACGCCTGCAATGTGTGGTGGTGACAGGTCCACTTCAGAGGGCGACGTTAAGGAGGACACGGCTGTACAATGTGCTTTACAAAGGCTTGTACATTGTACAGCCGTAGCCTCCTTAAATTGCCACCTTAACAGCAACAATAATACAGTCGGGCATCAAAGTGACGTCAGTCTAGGCGCCCGGTGTCTTTACTGATCGGAATCCTTTCAAGTCTGGTTTCCAAGCAGTCGGTCTGAAGAGTCTGTCAGGGATTACACCATCGCTGTCATCACGTTGTGTATGTGCTGATGGGGTTCTCAGCATCGCTTTCACTTACACAACACACATATGTGTGTACCCAGCTTCAGGCTGAGGGGAGACGGCCACAGCTGGATCGATGGGATGGATAACGTAGGGACAAAATTAAGTTCTGTAGTGTACAAGTGAGGAAGAATTTGTTCTTGTCTTATACATAGGATTCATCCACCGTTTACAGAATGTTTTTGCTTCCTCCACTATCACACAACACCCCACCTCCCATGGGGACAGATATTTGGAAACACCACATTGGCCCAGGAAAAGCTAAGCTTTTATATTTCTCTATCATTTTGTGCAAACTTGTTACTCCTTATTTGAGACCTGTACTTCTGTCAGGGGAGCAGTAAGCCTATCATCATAAAGACATGTCACCGTCCTTTGCAATTACTGCTAGGATACCTTTATTTATGGGTTACATTTATATATGTTATACAGATGTGATGTGACGGAATTTGTTTTGGTTCTAGTGTTGCAGACTGAGGTTTAGAGGAAAATAATAGCATCTCCTAACGATCTCACTTCATTCATTTCTTACCGGGAATTTTACCTGTAGAATAGTGGCCGCTGCCCGATATAGGGGAATCGTTGCGTCCGCTTCTACTGTCAGAAAGGGGCGGTGTTGGCAAAGAACCATAAGGCTGCTCGTTACAGAGCAGGGGCTGCGGTAGCTCTCGTGAGACTCTTTCAGCTGCACCCAGGCGGAGCCTCCTGTGCCACGGATCTGAGCTGCGCCAGCACAGGTAAGTGTCAAATCCTCACCAACTATAATTACATTTTACTGTTATTACATGCACAGATTGTATGCTATGTAAAAGTGCAATAAAAAGTTGTGACATATAGTAAGACTTCAGTGGATGAGATCGGTGGGGCATAAGATGCAAGTGGAGCACTAGGCAATGGGCAAACTGCATTCTGTTGGGGATTATTACTAATTATTTTGCAGAGCACTATAATCAAATAGGAGTGTGCCAGCATATTTGGTACTAATTAAACAACTTATTAAAATGATGTGTTAGTAGCCCACAGATCAACTAAACCAGGACAGGTCAGTCATTTCAACTTGTACCCTTTTGTCCTCCCAAAACATGAAGTCTGATAAGCATGCTCTGTGGTTAAAAATCAGATTATAACATAAAAGAAAATAAAAAAAACCCCGTGAGGCGTGAGTTCCACCTTACATTGATATAACTACACCCCATAATTGCGTGTTGATACCTTTTTTTTAGCAGCCCAATATTCTACTGTGTGACTCAGACATACTCAACATAAGGCAGCGTCCATACTCTTCTCTCTAACTACTTCCACCCCTATTTTTGATATTTCTCTCACCATTAAGGTCACAAAAACAGCTTTGTGTAATATTCAACTGCACATTTCCCTTTTCCCTCCATATTCATACAGAAGTCCTCACTTTTCCACCTATACATTACCAGGACAAGTCCCTTCATTAGTCAGGATTCCACTAAAGAACACATTACTGTAATCTCCCCTTCTCCAGTCTGTCCGCTGCCACTACCCCCAACTGACATCAGCTTACCTCCTGTACCAGTCTCTACACTGGCATCCTAACAAATCAAATTCAAAAGTACTGTTACTTACACAGCCCTCAATGACAAATCTACACCCCGAGAGTGATCTCTCTCTCATCCTCTCACTAATGTCTCCTAGACTTTTCCTGCGCTGCTTGAATAGAATGCCTAACTTGCCCCATCCGACTCTGCCAACTCAGCACCCTTCAATCGCTCCAACAAAACCTGCCTCTTCAGGGAGATCTACTGCCGAATCCTCCTCTTCCCCTACACTTTTTACCTAAACAGTCCTTACCTTATATTCATGTTATACCTACTCCTTTAGACTTTAAGCTGTCATGGGCAGGGCCCAGATATGTAGGTGCCCGTCGCTGTTCGTAACCTCACCAATTGTACAGAGATAAAGAGAAGGACATAATAAACCATCATCATACTGGAAGTGAATAGGACAACACGTATTTCTGATTTTTATTAAAAAACAAAACCCTATAATCCCAGAGTTACATTTATACAGTATTAAAATAGCCATTTCTGAATACAGATTAATTATATAGGACAAAATATCAATACAGGCTTGAAGCCCAGCATGTGTGTTAAGCTTATAGCATAAGGATGTCAGCTTTTATCCCTCCCAGCACTGCCAGCTTTCAGTCTATCTGCTCTACTAAAGCTACAATCACTTGTGTCAGGTGATCCTGAAAACCTGCAATGCTGGAGAGTCTAACGGAAGGGAGGGAAGAAGTGGTTGTTATAGAAAAGGGGGGAGTAAGGAGAGAGGGTTAGGGACACAAAGCTCAGCCCAGAATAGAGCCAGGTCACAGTTTAATAACATAACATAACATTTCTTTATAGTGTAAGTGGCTTGTTAGCCTCCCCCAAGTCCTGTGCCTGTGATAATGACTGACAGAACGGTGGGGGGAGGGGAGCTGATGTGGGCAGTCACGGACAAATAAGACTGGTAAGTAAATATCTCCAAATGAGAATGATGAAAAAATATACTGCAGCAGGAGGGCGACACAGGATCGCACATCATCTTAGCATGACATGACATTAGGTGGGTACAACGGGTAGTGTGAATGGACGGAGAATGGCCTATGACTATCTCTTTGGTAGTGGGACAAGATGGTGAGGTAGCTTATACTGATGTTATATTAGACAGGTATGTCGTAGGGATCTTCACATGTAGAGCATATGGGAGAGTCTTATAACCCCCTCATAAAACAATGGTTTGAGTATCCTACAAGGAACAACCTTTCTGACCAGGGTATTACCAGGAAGCCTGGCAACTGCAGCCAGGATGAGGGGAATGTTCAGCCTGGTATTTCCCTTGGAAACTTAAAAAAGAGACAGTAGCCTTCAATTAAAAAAAACAAAACAAAAACCAAAAACATTTCTTCACACATTGGACACAATTAATAAACAAACTTCAGATAAAAGACGGTATAGCCTATTCCTGATCTTTTGAACCTCCATGATTCATATATAAAAAAATAAATACAAACATTTAGGCATAATTCCGTCACCGCTCTTTACATGGTCATTGCTTTGTGTGTTGACAATTAGCAGAAGCATAGACTAGTACATGTAGAAAGAAACTGTACAGAATGGAATCTAGCGACACTACAGAATTAAGTGACAATTCCTAACTTTGATAAGATATTACATGTCACATTGTTAGATTTTAGTCTAAAGCAGCATATTTCATGAATTTAATCTATAAAATGACTGAATCTGTTTAACCTGTGAACAGGTATGTATATGGATATCTTTAGATGACAACAAAGAGTGATACACCTGTCTTAAATTTGTTTATAGCTATTGATAAGATATTACGTCTAATGTATGGTAAACATATTGCCCCTTCCTCTTCATGTACCTGAGAAAGGGGCAATGTGTTTACCATTAGACGTAATATCTTATCAATAGCTATAAACAAAATTAATTCCTATCCTAAACGTGGTTGCCAGCTGCTGGGTAAAATGATGGTATAAAGCAGCTTCTGGTGCTACAGGAATCCTGTGGGAACGGGGTTGTATCACAGAAGACAGGGGAGAACGGCTGACAAATATATAGTTAAACTACTTAAATTTCAAGTGATAGAGATTCTGTGGACTCAAATACTTTCTACAAACCCTAATCCATGAGAAAAGTGAGGGTCACAACTTTACAAAATATTGTACAAAGGCACTTTAGGAGGTGGTCAAACTGCTACCTCCGAACTCCAATGGCCCTTATTTCCCCTTTATTGGTCCTTACAGTGCACGGAGAACATCCATACTGGGAGGCCATCTAGGGTAATATGGAGAGTTGGGTACAGTATGTGCGAGGTCACTGCCGTGTATCGGTAGGGTCATAGCATTTTAGTGACGACTGCCTCAGGTGCCAGCATGGACGTGGGTATCCCCAATTAGGAGTGCTTTACAGACCTAACATTAACCCAGATAACACTGGTGTAGACGTCACCTGGGGCAACATCCCAGATCAATGTAACCATTTCCCTGCCCCATAGTGGTGGTGGTATCAGTCATCTGCCACGATGGACAAAGCACGCAGTTCTGCCAGTTTGGCCTCATTTTCCCTCTCTCTCTCCGCGTCCGATAGCGGCACCTCATCCACTTGCTGCGCCAGCTCTCCAAATACCCTGGACATCTCTGTGTAATACACCACCTAGTGAGGAGGAGATTCAATGCAGAACCAGTGTAAGAGTAATCTAGTGGTGTGAATGGGAATGGAAGGAATGATATAGATAAGCTTATAAAAGAGCAAGTAGTGGGCAGCACAAACCTCTGCTCGGATCAGTGACTGGAAGCTGGGCTTGAAGAAATCTATTCGACTGTTGTAAAATTTTGGCATCTCGTCCAACAGCTGGCGGTTCTTCACGTCAAAGTCTTCCCGAACAGGACGCAACTCTTCTCGGGCCTGGAGAAAAGGACACATCGACATGTGACCAACACACACATCAATGTATGGCTTGCTCACAGTTCACTGGAGTCAGTTCAGTATCACAACACTAGATGGCAGCATTTAGCATCCTATTGCTGGCTAAATATAACTGCGGAAGGATCAAACTTCTCTTACTTTCCTTAAAGATTACCCATTACCAACACGAAGGATACAGCGATTTTGGTAACCTACCAAGGGGCATATTTAATAGAGCACGATAGTGCTTTTAACGGGTCATTAAGGTCCCACAGTGTCCTCCGCAAATTTATTAAGGGGGCATCGCAGCAGATATCATGGATATCTGCTGCTTTGCATTCCTCTTCGCTTTTGGGAGCAGTCACCATTCAACAGAATGGTGACTGCTCCTGGCCGCAATCTAACAAGTCCCGAAAAAACATTTTTGATTTCTTCAATTCGGATGATGTACGCCAGCTTCACTAGGTGAAGTACAGAAAGCATTGTGTAGAATAACTACATGTGTGTACAGGGTCAATACGTCCGTAAATTGTACCCCATTTTCGTGATGCACCCTCTCTGTTACCGATGTAAAGAACACTGGGGAATTGTTACAGGAGATTATATATATATTAGAGATAGAGATAGAGATATATATATATATATATATATCTATCTATATCTCTAATATATATATATATATATATATATATATATATATATATATATATATATATATATATATATATATATATATATATATATACACACACACACACATTATATATATAATATATATATATATATATATATATATATATATATATATATATATAATGTGTGTGTGTGTGTATATATATATATATATATATATATATATATAATGTGTGTGTGTGTGTGTGTATATATATATATATATATATATATATATATATATATATATATATATATATATATATATATATATATATATATATATATACACACACACACACACACACACACATTATATATATATATATATATATATATATATATATATATATATATATATATATATATATATATATATATATATATATATACACACACACACACATATATAAATACACATACATACATACATACATACACACACAAAAATGTTTTGACAATATATTACTATTTGCTAAAATGCTTTAACCCCTTTAGTGCCCGGTATCTATAAAGATTTTGAACCATAGACGGCAAGGCCAAAAATAACATTACTGCGTCAGGTTAAAGTGGGAGTGCACCTAAGTAAATGCTCAACAGTCAAGGTACACATACTTTCTCCCAGATATACGGGTGTATGAGTTTCTGTGAAATAAAATGTACAGTACTGCCCCCCTGTGAGACATCATTAAAATATTACTTATATATTTCACATGTATAAATTTCCTCAAAGAGTTTTAACATAAAATTAGATTCTTAGGTATTGATTTGCACGTCTGCAATATTATATGTTCTTGTCGGTTTCATCAGAGATATAGAAGGTATTTCTGTACCTGTGCTGTACAAGCAGTGGATCTATGTATATAAATGTATGCAGAAATATAGTGTACATTTGGAATACACAGAGAAAGTGATGTGCCAGTGTATTATCCACAGAAGCAGAGTAAGGAATTCCCCCTGTGTGAGGGAGAGGAGACGGGGATGTAGCGGTGTGATATAGTAACTGACAGCACGCTCAGGTGTACAGCGATACAGACGGGATGTATTCTACACTATGTGCCTTAGGCATGCAATCCAACCAGGTGACACTGTGCACATAGCACACATTCCAGATATACAGTCAGAGCCTCCGACACACTCATGGTACCTGTCACAACCACACTGATACTCTGAAGATGATATTTCAGGAACTGAAAGGGAAGTAGCTGAAATAGGCTTAAAGCAGAAGTGGCAGAAAGTGAAACTGTCAGAATACGCTGGAGATGAGAATTAGTAAGTGATGACATTGTGAAACTGCATTGTGACATGCTGGTCTATATATACCTCCACACAAACCTTTATTCACAACACAGACACCACCATAAAGAGGAACTGCAGGTCACCATCTATCACCCACAACCCCAGTGCCCGGTTATTTACTACCATCCTGCCAACCACCAAACCCTCACCTGGTGTAACTTAGCGATCACAGCGCCCGTTCTCTCCTTCTCCTCGTATTTCTCCACCTTTGACTGAAGCCTCTTATAATCCTGCAGAGTCTGCTCCCTGCGCTTCACCGCCATGTTCAGAGAGGGGAAGACGCTGCTGTACCTGTGTGTGATAAATACCATGTACACAATGTATATTACACAGCCTGCTCCCAACCGACCATGATCAGAGAGGGGAAGACGCTGCTGTACCTGTGTGTGATAAATAGCATGTACACAATGTATAATATGACACAGCCTGCTCCCTACCGCCATGTTCAGAGAGGGGAAGACGCTGCTGTACCTGTGTGTGATAAATACCATGTACACAGTGTATAATATGACACAGCCTGCTCCCTACCGACCATGATCAGAGAGGGGAAGACGCTGCTGTACCTGTGTGTGATAAATACCATGTACACAATGTATAATATGACACAGCCTGCTCCCTACCGCCATGTTCAGAGAGGGGAAGACACTGCTGTACCTGTGTGTGATAAATACCATGTACACAATGTATAATATGACACAGTCTGCTCCCTACCGACCATGATCAGAGAGGGGAAGACGCTGCTGTACCTGTGTGTGATAAATACCATGTACACAATGTATAATATGACACAGCCTGCTCCCTACTGTCATGTTCAGAGAGGGGAAGACGCTGCTGTACCTGTGTGTGATAAATACCATGTACACAGTGTATAATATTACACAGCCTGCTCCCTACCGACCATGTTCAGAGAGGGGAAGACGCTGCTGTACCTGTGTGTGATAAATACCATGTACAGAGTGTATAATATGACACAGCCTGCTCCCTACCGCCATGATCAGAGAGGGGAAGACGCTGCTGTACCTGTGTGTGATAAATACCATGTACACAATGTATAATATGACACAGCCTGCTCCCTACCGACCATGTTCAGAGAGGGGAAGACGCTGCTGTACCTGTGTGTGATAAATACCATGTACACAATGTATAATATGACACAGCCTGCTCCCTACCGACCATGTTCAGAGAGGGGAAGACGCTGCTGTACCTGTGTGTGATAAATACCATGTACACAATGTATAATATGACACAGCCTGCTCCCTACCGACCATGTTCAGAGAGGAGAAGACGCTGCTGTACCTGTGTGTGATAAATACCATGTACACAGTGTATAATATGACACAGCCTGCTCCCTACCGCCATGATCAGAGAGGGGAAGACGCTGCTGTACCTGTGTGTGATAAATACCATGTACACAGTGTATAATATTACACAGCCTGCTCCCTACCGACCATGATCAGAGAGGGGAACACAATACCATAACGGTGCGAGATATATACACCACAAAATATATTCTAGAGCTTGCCCCCTATGCTTTACCACAATGTTGAGGAGCATGCTGCTATACCTGTGCGTGGCATGAAATATTTTCTTTTGGAGAGTGGCAGGTATACAATTTGGTTTGCCACAATATAAACTTGATTACATAATATATGCAAGGTGCTAATCCTGTGTGTGCTACCATCATGCCTGTAGAATGTATGTGGTGGTATCAGATGACCTAATCCATGAAACACAGCTCACAACAAAAGAAAGCTATGATCGTTCACTAATAAACACATATTCAAGCCTAAACTAATAAAATAAGTACAAAAACACTACTGCACACATAACTATACATTTCACACACACATTCCTCACCTCTTCAAAGGATCCATCACTGTTTTCTGAATTTGGTTCACCTGGAATAAAGGACACATATTTCAATAAATGGCTCAGTGTTATGGGATATTGTCATATGTACTCAGCACATCAAAATATACCAAGGTCATTCATTAACTAAACCTGGTACCCGAGCTGATCCAATCTGAGAGGCATGATACCTACACACCTCACCATAACATACGGTTCCCTGTAGCCAGACATGTGAGGGACCAAGAGGCAGCGTTTAGTGTCTCTACACACAGGAATTCTGAATGGATATTTTTACATTGCTGGTTGCTGCACAGGAAGCTCAATGCAGTATCACTGAATATGTCTGTGGAAGGCTAGGGAACCAAACGGCATAGATATCAGGGGGCCGACAGGATAAGACCCAGATCAGGTTTCTATTTCTACAGATACTTGGAGCCATTTGTACCTTTTCCTGATTGAAGGCATCCATCCGCTTCATAGCCGTGTCCAGTGCAGTCACCATTACCAAGAAATCTGGGTCTGGGTCACACAAGGGATTCCCTAGCAGGTCTGAGGAGATCCTGACAGCCGACTTAGACATTGCTGGTGGGGAATTAACAAAATAAAATTAATAGATTGTTGAGAATAAAGTAAAAGAGAATTTCAACCCCACTCCCAATTTCGTAAACGGGGGGAAAAACCCAGATACCTAAATCTGCCTCTATACTTTTCTTCATATCTTTTTGCAGCTTTTTAGTCTGGTCTTCCAACCTGAGAAGGGGAAAGATGGAGGTTGTGATGTGGAGAGGATGAGGACATAGGCTGAGGTAAGAGGTATGGGGATAAAGCAGGAATCATGCAGAAGATCACACTGCTGTCATTGTTATATTGCTGAAACAGGCTAAGGATCGGATGGGAGCTGAATAGGAAAGACAGGGGAGAAATCACTTACTGCTGCAGCTTGCCATATTCTCGCTCAAAGTCTCTCTCTACCTGAAAACAGAGAAGACACGTGAGTGTCTCATTGTGGAGGGATAGGAAAATGGAACATGATCACAGTCAGCAAACACAAAAGTCAGAACAACTTCTAGGGGGAACAAAACTAGATTTTATTCTAAAGAGGTGTTTGATTAGAGTCCGAGCATTTCATCCTGATCATGTCTATGTCTCCCCATTATGAAGGAAGTGTCTCAGAGCAGCAGGAGGAGAGGCTGATCCTGTGGGAAGCCATGGCCGGTTCACTCCTGTGACTGGGTAAGGACGGGGCTGTGTGTGACTGGGGCAGTGTCAGGATGTGAAGCAGCAGGGTCCTCCAGCAGCACATAGTAGGGTCTTGAAGCTCCTGTCAAACTGGCTTCAAACACACCTATATGTGTAACAAAGTTACAAACATTCCAAATTGTTTTTTTATTGTTTGTACTGTAGTTTTAGCATGAGAAAAGTAAACTGAAAGCAAATCTCTTTATTGTGTAAAGAAATAGATTTTAGTTCTATGCTTTTGGGACTATTTGATACCATGCCTAATGAAAGCTTGTACATAATAAAGTGTCAAAATAATTCCAGTTTTTTCCAGCTTTCATCAATGGTTATTAACAAAGTACAATGCTTTGTACTATTGAAAGTATTAATATCTACTTAAAAATTTAGAAAATCCCAGCCACAAAGCTTACTACAGGTACAGGTCTGCTATACAGGAGGTCTGCACACTGTAGGCGATGTAACGCTGTGTTACTTTTACACTGTAGGAGATGTGTTCTATGAATGCTGGAGACAGGTACAGGTCTGTGCTCAGAGTATACAGAAGGTCTGCACACTGTAGGCGATGTAACGCTGTGTTACTCTCACACTGTAGGAGATGTGTTCTATGAATGCTGGAGACAGGTACAGGTCTGCTATACAGGAGGTCTGCACACTGTAGGAGATGTGTTCTATGAATGCTGGAGACAGGTACAGGTCTGCTATACAGGAGGTCTGCACACTGTAGGAGATGTGTTCTATGAATGCTGGAGACAGGTACAGGTCTGCTATACAGGAGGTCTGCACACTGTAGGAGATGTGTTCTATGAATTCTGGAGACAGGTACAGGTCCGCTATACAGGAGGTCTGCACACTGTAGGAGATGTATCGCTGTGTTACTCTCACAATGCAGGAGATGTGCTCTATGAATGCTGGAGACAGGTACAGGTCCGCTATACAGGATGTCTGCACACTGTAGGCGATGTAACGCTGTGTTACTCTCACACTGTAGGAGATGTGCTCTATGAATGCTGGAGACAGGTATAGGTCCGCTATACAGGAGGTCTGCACACTGTAGGAGATGTGTTCTATGAATTCTGGAGACAGGTACAGGTCCGCTATACAGAAGGGTCTGCACACTGTAGGCGATGTATCGCTGTTACTCTCACAATGCAGGAGATGTGCTCTATGAATGCTGGAGACAGGTACAGGTCCGCTATACAGGAGGTCTGCACACTGTAGGCGATGTAACGCTGTGTTACTCTCACACTGTAGGAGATGTGCTCTATGAATGCTGGAGACAGGTATAGGTCCGCTATACAGGAGGTCTGCACACTGTAGGAGATGTGCTCTATGAATGCTGGAGACAGGTACATTAAAGAGATGGTTAAGGGTTCGGTCACACAATGTCTGAAAGGCGCTTTCTGGGCTTGGTATAATATGAACAAGGGGGTCAATTCTGAAGCCTGGCACAGTATCAATATGCTGTGCCCTCAGTGTGGTAAAAACACACCATATGCAAAGCGCACGTCAACAGAACATTGAAGAAAAAAAAAACCAAAAAAAAAACACGACAAAGTAAATAATGCTCCCCAACACATCTGCCCTATCACAGCGCCAATTCCATTTAAGACATCCCCCTTAATAATAGCACCCAGCCCCCATCGGAAAGGGAATGTTGGGAGGTCCAACTCCCTTTGTCCACACTTAAGGTTACAGCTGCTATCTGACCAACTCATATGAAACTGGTCCCTGCTGGTCATTTTTCTGCCCCGTATTCCAAATGTGTTTATTTTCTGATTTCAGGACGTATTTTAAAATGTCCACATGTATCCAGTTTTTCAGTACATCAAGTCCTATGGTCAGACTATTACAAGAACAACATACATAAGAGTACCGTAAAGGCTGGATTAAAAAAAAAAAAAAAAAAAAAGCAGCAAGAACAATATTTATAGATACATGCTAATTTGTCAGAACCTTATCAGAATGGAAGATATAGAAGACCGGGCTATATAAGGAAGATTGGGATAAGGTTGTGATCCTGGGGGGTGGATATTTTCCTACACACAGCAGACTTCCTGTCAGTAATCTCACTGAAGGACACGGCCTCCTTTAGGGACTGATAACAGAGTAAAAGCTTGATCACAACAAAAGCATATACAATGGCCATGACATTTATAGTTCTGGCAAGGTATGAGACATGTATATTTGTGGATATTATTGGCAGTCCTTGTGCTTTCTAGGTTATTCAGGTACATATGACGTTACACTAAACTTGTCATAGATATTTGTGAATGCTGAAAGATGCACTTTTATAGCATCTCCACATTTATGTCACAGCGAGATCCTCTTTGTGTACTAACAGGGCGATTTGTAAATAATCATTTTCCATGACCCTGTACTTCCTCCTACCTCTCCCAGTCACTGGTGGAAAGCAGAACACAGGGGTGATAAGTGCTTTCAGAAGAACGACCTAATCTCCCGGCTCCATGAGGTCATCGCTGCTCCCGCCCCCTCTCCGGCAGAAGACTAGGTGGAATTTATGCTAACCATGTGGGTGCAGAGGTATACAGTCATACACAATGGAGGCTTTGTGAAATATGGGAGCAGAATCCCAAAACACACACATCATCAGCTACCCACACAACATAGCAGGCAGAATACACTCAGTCTTGGGCTGACAAACCAAGGCGAAAGCTAAAATACAAGTGGGCTTATATGAGAGAGCTACTAGCGACATTAAAAATAAACGTTTCAGGAACTTATCAGAAGTCATTATGTGAGAAAGGTTCTTTTCTATGCACAGGTCTAGCGGCTCTTTATAATGAGTCGCTTAAAATAGAAGTCATAGCTGTATACAACAGAGCTACTTATAACATCACACATACAGACATACAAGTTCCCACACCATTCTACCTCAGCTGAAGCCTATTACTCTGTTATAAGATATTTTCTGTAGAAGGTGGCTAAACACTGCCAGATCTGCAGTGAGATTGGACAATTGGAGATCAAGCTGCTCGGCCTAAGCATCAAACATATGGATTTCATCCAATTTGGTCATTTATGTGTGTGGCCAAACTGGGATTACTGAGGAATATATTCCGCCACAACAATAACATCCTCATCTCTTCACTTCTGATAAAGTCCTGACACTTCTACATCTACAGTCATGTCCAACAGTTTTGAGAATGACACAAAATTTTTCACAAAATCTGCTTCCTCGGTTTTTATTATGGCAATTTGCATATTTCAAAGTCCCTCTTTGCCATGACAATGAACTTAATCCCAAAAACAATATTTCCACTGTATTTCAGCCCCGCCACAAAAGGACCAGCTGACATCAGGTCAGTGATTCTCTCGCTAACACAGGTGAGAGTGTTGATCAGGACAAGGCTGGAGATCACTCTGCTATGCTGATTTAGTTAGAATAACAGACTGGAAGCTTTAAAAGGAGGGTGGTTTTTGAAATCATTGTTCTTTCTCTGTTAACCATGGTTACCTGCCAGGAAACACATACAGTTATCATTGCTTTTCACAAACAGGGCTTCACAGGCAAGGATATTGCTGGTAGTAAGACTGCACCAAAATCAACCATTTATTGGATCATCAAGAACTTCAAGGAGAGAGGTTCAATCGTTGTGAACAAGGCTTCAGGGCAGCCAAAAACGTCCAGCAAGCGCCAGGACGGTCTCCTAAAGTTGATTCAGCTGCGGGATCGGGGCACCACCAGTGCAGAGCTTGCTCAGAAATGGCAGCAGGCAGGTGTGAGTGCATCTGCACACACAGTGAGGTGAAGACTTTTGAAAGATTGCTGTCAAGAAGGCCAGCAAAGAAGCCACTTCTCTCCAAAAATACCCATCAGGGACAGACCGATATTCTGCAAAAGGTACAGGGATTGGACTGCTGAGGACTGGGGTAAAGTCATTTTCTCTGATGAATCCTCTTTCAGATTGTTTGGGGCATCTGGAAAAATGCTTGTTTGGAGAAGGAAAGGTCAGCGCTACCATCAGTCCTGTGTCATGCCAACAGTAAAGCATCCTGAGACCATTCATGTGTGGGGTAGCTTCTCAGTCAAGGGAGTGGGCTCACTCACGGTTTTGACTAAGAACACAGCCATGAATAAAGAATGGTACAAAAACATCCACCAAGAGCAACTTCTCCCAACCATCCAAGAACAGTTTGGAGATGAACAATGCCTTTTCCAGCATGATGGAGCATCTTGCCATAAGGCAAAAGTGATAACTAAGTGGCTCAGGGATCAACATCAAAACTTTGGGTCCATGGCCAGGAAACTTCCCAGACCTTAATCCCACTGAGAAGTTGTAGTGAATCCTCCAGAGGCGGGTGGACAAACAAAAACCCACAAATTTTGACAAACTCCAAGCATTGATTAGGCAAGAATTGGCGGACATCAGTCAGTATGTGGCCCAGAAGTTGATTGACAGCCTGCCAGGGCGAGTTGCAGAGGTCTTCAAAAAGAGGGGTCAACACTGCAAATATTGACTCGTAGCATAAACTTAATGTAATTGTCAATAAAAGCCTTTGAGGCTTATGAAATGTTTCTAATTTTACTTCAGTATAACATAGCAACATCTGACAAAAAACACTGAAGCAGCAAACTTTGTGAAAACCAACACTTGTGTCATTCTCAAAACTTTTGGCCATGACTGTATATCTGTGAATGTAGCTATTAATAGGCCTATTATATAATCCAACTTGTATTGTAGGTTTAGTGGTCCTCTAATTTTGTTCATCTAGACAGAGGTGCAACCACCGATATTAACACTCAGTATCTCACCACTCATTACATAGCAAGATGGTCGACATAGCGTGACAATTTTTTGCTTTTATATGTTAAAACACCACATAAACTTTGCTTGGACTGTGAGACAGACATTTAAAGCAACGTGGCAGTTTCCACGAAACAACTTATTACAGATAGCCCTTCTTACATCGAAAGCAGAATACAATAGTACACTTCACACCCACTGCAATATTTCAAAAGCTTTATTACCAGTTTAGTTCCACTTTAACAGAAGCAAAAACCATTAACCGGACAGTTATACACCAACATGGCCACTTTCTGGCACATCAGAGACTTACTGTTTTCGAGACAATCTGCTTTTTTGGCCCAGCTTTGAAGGGGTTCCTGGAAGATAAAGAAATACCTGTATATAGTAATATATCTATAAGAGAAATAAAATGTTGCATATGTTTTTGCATGAAGAGTTAAACACTATCTACGCCAGAACAAGTCGGTATTTATATATGCATACAAAAATACACATTGTGTATAATTCCATTGCACTCCACTGTTTACACACAAAAGTGAATATTAATAAAAGTGGAAATGGAGAATGGAAACGCAAGACAAGCAACAAGGGGTAAAAAGAGGAAGATAACAGACTGAGAAGCTATAATTAAACCACGCGCTTCTTTTTTTATTCGTATTGTACATTTCAAGTGGAACAGACCAGTTTGGGTTTCCCTGAGCTCACGTCTGCTTACTTACCGATTTACATATACAGCAGGACAGACGTAACAGAAATATCAAGCCATACTCATTGGAACATCTATAAACAGTTCTTAAAGTGATATGAAACTGAATAGACTGAAAACACCTGTAGTGAAGCTGCATGTAAGACTCAGGCTTTTAATCATACCGTAGAAAGTGACACCTAATCAAATGATACATTATGTAAATGAGGGAAGGTGTGGGCTGAACAGACTAAGGTCATGTGATCATTCATGCCCCTCCCAGTACTGGGCTCTCATTTATATGGTAAATATAAAAACCCAGTCATTTTACATTTATAGTTTTCTGTAGTGGTCTGTAGGTAGCAGGTCACTTTAAAGGTGCTCGAGTTTAAGACAATTATGCATAGTTTTCACAGCCCCAGTTTTTGCAGACAGTCCAGAGACAAAAGATGGGTGTAAACTACCGGAAAAGAAGAAGTGCAGCCTTATGTGGAGAGACTAATATTATGTTATCATTCAGTGGGAGTTTGCTGTATGGTGGGTAGAAGGACTGGGCCTGACTTATCCTAATTTTCCAAATGGGAATGCGAGGTATGCAATGAGCAAGTTGAGAAGACAGACTCAGTCTCCCTTTCTCCTGACCACACCCCAAATTACATTACACCATATAGGACAGTACAGTGGCCTAGTGGTTAGCACTTCTGCCTCACAGCGCTGGGGTCACAAGTTCAATTACGACCATGGCCTTATCTGTGAGGAGTTTGTATGTTCTTCCTGTGTTTGTGTGGGTTTCCTCCCACACTCCAATAACATACTGGTAGGTTAATTGGCTGCTATCAAAATTGACCCTAGTCTCTCTCTCTCTTTGTGTGTGTGTGTGTGTGTGTGTGTGAGTATATTAGGGAATTTAGACTGTAAGCACCAATGGGGCAGGGACTGATGTGAGCGAGTTCTCTGTACAGCGCTGCGGCATCAGTGGCGCTATATAAATAAATGATGATGATGATGATAGGTAGCTAGATAAGGCGGTACAACACAAATATAACTATACACCCATACAATAGATTACTACAAAATGTGTGTCTTTCAAATGTGTGTAGTGGAAAGAATATCCCATGATAACCGCAAGATGGAAAAAGATCTACAGGATGCTACTGCTAAAAGGGCCATGTAATTATGATTCAATTTACAAATGATAACAAATGACAGGCGAGACAGTAGCACAGTGGATAGCATTGCTGCCTCAAAGTACTGCGGTCATGAATTCAATTTCAAAGAGGGAGCTGTGGAGATTGTATGTGTCCCCATGTTTGTGCGGGCTTCTACCCGGTGCTACAGACCACCACCACAGTCCAAAGACATACATGGTAGGTTAATTGGCTTCTAATTAAAATTGACCCAAGTCTGCCTGTGTGCGAGATAGGGAATTCAGACTAAGCTCCAATGGATCAGAGGCTGACGTTACTGATCACTGTTCAGCGCTGTGTAATGTGAGAGCACTATAAGATTAAACAGTAATAATATCCTATTAGTTATTTTCTAATCAATACCAGTACATAAGGAATTGCAGACAGGTAAGAAAATGACCATGACAGATAACATGTATACTGCGCATGCCAACTGGGGAGAATCATGATGTACTGTGCAGCGATAAAGCATATTCCACAATGAGGAAAGTCTCTGCTTTGGCCAACTTTTTACACCTAAATCAGGTAAAGGATGAATTGCTGCTAACAGACCTTTATTGCTTAAAGTCATTAAGAAAATGCCCAACAGCTCCGATGACCCTCAATGTATGTCTTCAGCATGTTTAGAGCAGGTACAGGAATGAATAAAATGCTTTCACTTGTAGTTCTGCAGGGGCGTCACGGGTCTTACTATGCTGTGTAAGCAGCTCCTGACAGGTCCCCTGTGTACATGAAGCTACCGGCAGGCCAAACACTTCCGATCACTTTATTCCTGGCTTCTTCTCCCCCTCCTTCCGCCTGTGCCCACAAGCCATACAATTATGGGCAGGTAATCACTGGCTGTGGCCTGGACTCCTTCCTGTTTATTGTTACAGCACAGGAGGACACCAACCACGTCACTCGCAGAAAAGTCACAAATAACACCCCACTTTTCTTCACATCGTTCCTTGCACCCCGTAACCAGCACAAAAACACAGGAACACCTTCTATTAACCCTTGTCCTACCAGACAGCTGGAAAGCATTGCTCCAACAAGCTGTAATATCCAGATAAGAGTGGATACAATAGTGCGACTTACAATGAGTACACTTCCACATCACACATCTGGATGTACTCCCATGTGTTTCATGAGTCTTCAGGCTCTGTGCTGACTCATTACTCAGCCTTGCATATGAATAGAAGTATTGCTTCACCAGCCTCCCTTGCATTATAATTTACTAATGCCTTAAAAACCAAAATCTATTCTTATCCACTAATGTCAACAAAATGTGCACATTTAACCCGCATACTACATTAATGTTATGAAAAACATTTTTTTTCAGCCAGCCTTTATAATGACCATGAGATCACACCATCATGTGATTACTTGACAGCGACAGAGTTCCACAATTCCTGTGTCCAGTACATGGTATATAATGGACTTAGCCTAGCTGGGATGTTTAAAGGGATATTATTCTAAAAACAAAGTATAATATTTATCTAAACAAAAAGTTCCATTGTCTTCTATCAGTACCCATAAATCATTGCTGTTTGTGTAGGCTGCCTACACTGAAACCTCTCAACATTTAGAATCCCAAACGCAGGACAAATAAGCCCCATTCTGATTCCGCCCAAACTCCACCCACAACTGGGCAAATTGGGGTGAAAAGCCAACAACTTTTCTGTGAAGCCCCGCCCCCTTTGAGGACCACAAATCGCGATCTCCTTCCAAAATAGGGACAGATGGCAGGTATGCACTGTACGTTTTCTGCTGTGAAAGTGAGCACAAGAAGCCAGTTATACAAAAGTGCAGGGGACCCCCTGGCATTGTCTGCTAGTTGGTGGGTAGGAGGGTTGGCTGAAAAATACATTTTAGGTGGAGTTGTCCTTAGGTGGTCGTACACAGTCAGATCTGGTTGTTCCAACAGATAACAAATCTGCCAGATAGCTGCCTGTTGGGTGATCAGGCTGTCTGGTCAGTTCAATGGGACTTTTGAATATGAATGGTAGGTCTATTTGGCTGATCACAACATACATGCCAAACGGATTTACAGTGGATCAGATCAGAGGATCAGATGGGACATGATGGTTGTCAGATTAGCTAGAGAATTTACTTGGTTTTGATCAAATTAGACCATCATCATCTATGTGTATTTGGCCAGCTTTAGAGTAAAAACTACAGAAAATACAACTCTTTGCAAATGAGCAGACTAGAGGTAGAGATACAGAGAGCAATGAGGAGTCTGTAAGGCAATGGGAAAGTGTGAGCATTATTTAATAACTTAATCTATTTATATACCGCCACCATACTCTGCAGAGGTGAGAGGGCCCCCTGGCAGAATGATCATACTAAACTGTCCTTCCTCCAATTTATCTTCATATGTAACACTTATGTTTGCATTTTATTAAACATTTGTTGATCAGCGTTACCTGGTCAGAAGGGAATCTCTTTACAGCTTGTAGTTCAAATAAATTTATCACCAAGTACTGCAGTATGCAACATGCTCGAATACGTCACCAACAGGCAAACCGTTGAGAAAAACATATAAAGGCCAGCACAAATATCAAGTTTTGTCTTGGATGTGCTGCGTGTCATGAACACCCATGTAAGCTAATGGGATCAGGCAGCAACTGCCCATAGGAAACAATGACCATTATAGGTGGTTTGGTTGACAATAATGGATAAAATAGGTAACCCTACCACAAATGAAAGAAAAAAAATCAGGACTTGCAAATGCAAGAGAGTGCCAAGTGGCTGCAATATTGCTTATTATTGGACAGATGAAAATAGATTGGACTGTCGGCATAATCACATAGAAAAGTTGCAGAAAATGAAGCCAGTCTTACATCCAAATTACGGAGAGGCAATCTAGAGCTATTCACTGTATCGTATTGTTATTATCTTTATTATATCATTAATGGTTAATGACACATTGATGTATGCATGAACCAGAATGCCCATTACACAGTCCTTACATGCATACATACGTGTGGAACACATTATCTATAAACATGAGATTTGCTCACCTTGGGTAACCAGTGTACAGTTATAGCAGGCAGGAAGGGGAGTGAGAAGAGCAGCAGAAGGATAGGAAGAGCTGCGGGTGCCAGGAACAGACTGAGGTCTAACCACTAATGACCGCTTCTAACCTCAGCGAGACTCCATACTATAGTGTGAGTCTGGCAGAGTACTACATGTGTAAGTTATGTGCTTCTATTGCTGCTCACTGCTCTTACATAGGGACAGTAAATAGATCTGAATCTAGGAGACTTACTGAGGTTAGTGGGTACTGATCACACGTGTTCGGAGATACTCAGTATAATTATACAACAAAGCCAGTTCATTACTAGTATGTACAGACTATATTATACCTTTCATTATCAGTATATAATATCCAGGTGATATTTATCTATAAATGCCTGGGATAATAATATTTGTATAAATGGTAGGCTCCACTATCATCACTTCATGATGTATTAAACATATACTCCCCTACTGAAAATTATAAAAGATATAGGAAGTCACCTTTGATTCTTGTATAATTTACAGTAAGGAGTGCATTATTCCATCAATAGAGATAGCTAGTCTGGTAATTACAGGTTTATTCAGTTTCTCTGCATCATTATACAGTGCAGCGTGACCGTTATCAGTGTATAGAGATACTCAGCATCATTATACAGTGCAGCGTGATCGTTATCAGTGTATAGAGATACTCAGCATCATTATTCAGTGCAGCGTGATCGTTATCAGTGTATAGAGATACTCAGCATTATTATACAGTGCAGCGTGTTCATTATCAGTGTATAGAGATACTCAGCATCATTATACAGTGCAGCGTGTTCATTATCAGTGTATAGAGATACTCAGCATCATTATACAGTGCAGCGTGATCATTGTCAGTGTACAGAGATACTCAGCATCATTATACAGTGCAGTGTGATCATTATCAGTGTATAGAGATACTCAGCATCATTATACAGTGCAGCGTGATCGTTATCAGTGTATAGAGATACTCAGCATCATTATTCAGTGCAGCGTGATCATTATCAGTGTATAGAGATACTCAGCATCATTATACAGTGCACCGTGATCATTATCAGTGTATAGAGATACTCAGCATCATTATACAGTACAGCATGCATATTAGTAGTATATAGTGATATCGTTATACAGAGAAGCATTATTGGTGTAAAGAAAAAAACTGTGCAGCATGTTCACAATCAGAGCATAGGATCACTGATCACATAGCCAGTATATTATAATGGTGTTGAAATTAGTGGCATCGTTATATAGTACAGCCCAATCAATCATTCATTTGCTGCAGATGTTAGGAGTTACATGCTCTCACTTAAAATAAAAAGCAATAGATCAGACGACCCTATACATCCGTCCTTTGTCAGAAACACAGTGCTCATATGTGTCCTAGTACAACCCTGACAACTGAGTGCCAGACTCTCGTTACCCACAATAAGACCAGGTCACACAAGATAGATAATCATACCACAATCTCAGCTCCCACCCTCCCTCACCAAACTTTATTTCCCCACCAACGGGATGTGCCAGAGTTCTGGCACCGGGGGTTCTCTGGCAGCAGAGGATAATTAAAAAGAAAAAATAATTATAAAAAAAAAACAACTAGATATGCACATGGCAACCAGCTCTCCGGCAGCCAATGGGATGGCAGCAGTGGCTGGACCGGTTTTTGGAGGCTGGCTATGCATTGGTATATTTAGAAGGCCTGACTCACAGCTTGTTTACAGTACAGATCTCCAGATGGACTCGTGGAAAGCACAATCCACTGCAGGGAAAATATACAGATATATTACTGCTTTTTAACATCTCAAGAGAAAGGCTCAGTTAACCCCCTGCTTTCTCTCGCACTTGCCATGTTTTTTGGAGTTAAACTGCCTTGGTTACACTAATCTCATACACTCTAACTCGAGCTCTATGTGTTAACCTTAGTTACATTCCTGGACTATGCCACAAGCCCAGCTAGCTAAGAACTTGGATGTAAGACAAGTGTCACTCCGCGGTCAGTGTGGTCCAGCCAGTCATTATTCACCATCTGTCTGTCACTGACTGGCTCACCTAAGCAGGGATAAAAGGTTATGCCCGATAGAGATTCTCAATAAACATCACCCTGACTCCAAAACACAGGGCAGGGAGACGTGCTGAGCAAACACAGAATACAACAGTTTAATAAGTGGACCCATACAGTTTCTCTACAGAAACGCTTGGCATTGTAAAATAGTGCAATCTGTTCACTGTGCTAAGAAGAATGTACCAGGTTGTATAACCAAATCAACATATAGATAATCTGTTCACTTTACAGCACACAGCGATCAACATAGAAACTCCAATCCACCTGTACCTTTATGAGAAAGCAGCCTACTGGATTTTCTAGAAAACACTCTACTGAATGTATAACGGGGACTGGCACCAAACACGTGTAAAAGTTGGGTCATTTGGGGTGAGGGGTGATGCCTCCCCCCCCCCACCATGCACTGAAGAGGAAATATAAGGGGCACTCCTACAGCTAGAGCCCACACTTGGTTATGAAATCCCTGAACATCCCCTCATCAGTTAGAGTGAACATGGTTTACTCCCCACTACCATTCTAACATGCTAATCTATATTCTTGATGTATGAACAGGCACAAGCCCCCAAAAAAAGCAGGCACATGAAGGCCCAAAATGACAGATTTAGCTTTTAAATACAACAGAAGACTTGTTTCAGGAAGAAGAGTCTCCTCAAAACTGAAAAAAAGTGATCTACAGCCTCCTGGGCCTTCCATCAAACAAACAATGCTAAAAACAATCAATTTCTTTGTGCATCACAAGACCGTTCTGGACATGACAGAGAAACTAAATGACTTCACTGGAAAGTTGCAGAGCGCTGCAGGAGCAGTAAAACGGGCGAGGCTTCCAGTTTGCGGTCAGGCGCAGAACAAACTGGGGTACCTATGTGGAGGGATGGAGGGCCTTGCAGTGGAAATCACTGGAAAATCAGGTGGTGTAGAAATACAAATAGAAAATATTCCAGAAGCCATCGCACTGCACGACTCTGAACCTCACCTTACATACGTGTTTTTCTTCCCTGCCATTGTAGACTCCGAGCTACACGTGGATAGTACACACAGAGCTCTCCAACCATAGACCCCGGACTTGGATCCACCAAATTATGGTATCTTACCTATGCACACATCCAAATATAAATAGTGTATTTTCATGGCCTAATGTCACAACAATTGTTTGAAAACACCACCGAGCGGCTTTTTCTGAAGAACCAAGAACTCAACAACTATAGTTTATAAATCTCTCTTGTCCCCACCAGACCTACTCCAGGATTGATATGCTACCTTACAGTTCACCAACATAGTGCATACATATAAACATACCCGGCCAGACAATCCCCTACCTACAATCTCACTTAACTTGGGAGACTGAACAAAATGGAAAATCCCAAATTATAAGTTACTGACACTGTACAAGACTACTTATAAACCATTAGGTCAGACACCACCATGGCAGTGGAAGTTTGGGTGGCTTAGGAATGGGTAATTAGAGGCTGGATCATTATACCACTTTCATACTGCTGCCCTGGCAATATCCCGGGTTTTTCATGCCGGGTTTTTGCCGGGGCTCGGAGCGTCCCAGCTCAGAAACACCATTCATACTGCACCTCGGACCCGGGAATTTCCCGGGTTGACCCCATTCATACCGCACAAGTCTGTGCCCTGGCAATTTGTGGGAGTCATCACCAGAGCAGTTTTCATTGGCTGAAAAATGGTGATTTCATTGAAAGGTGACTGGTTTTTTGACGCATAAAGATGATGCAAAAGTGGGTGGTGATTGTTTACCACATTACTTTTCATCATGGCCGACGACTCACCTTTGTGTAGCCCAGAGTTCATGTTTACTAGTGTGTTTTTGCTGTTTTATGCAGCAAATGAGAGTTTGCTGCAGCTGCTGACACTGTGCACTCTTGCACAGTCCCAGTTCAGGAGGAGGAAGGCGAAGTTTATGGCACAACAGAAGAAAACTCGGTGTCTGTATATGCGCAGGAGGAGAGCTTTTCTCAGGGCCAGCATTGCCTCAATTTTGAGATTCAGTGCTGCCAGGAACCGAACCATGCGTGCCAGAGAGTGTAGCCACGGAGAAGCTTTCTGGTCTACTGTGGAAGCGTTTGAGGAACAACAGTGGATGCAACACTTCAGAATGTCACGTGGGACATTTAACTATGTGCTGGACCTTATTACCCCAGCACTTTCCAGGAAGGCCACTAACTTTGGGAAACCTATTCCACCATGTAGGCGCCTTTCTATTGTGTTGTGGTGGTATGCTACCCCTGGAGAATACCGGACAATCTTCTGCTTGTTTGGAGTGGGGATATCCACGGTGTGCACTCTAGTGCATGAAGTCACCACGGCATTGGTGGAAGCCCTGTATCATCGCTTCATCTCCTTACTGCAAGGTCAGCGCCTGGATGATACAATTGCAGGATTCCTGAAGCGTGGGTTTCCACAGTGTGCTGGAGCCATAGACGGGACACACATCCCCATCATTGCCCCCACAGACAACCATGCGGATTACTACAACCGCAAAGGCTGGCATTCCATCATTCTGCAGGCTGTGGTTGACCACAACTATTGGTAAGCATTTTTTATGTTTTTTTTTTTATGTGACTGTGCCATGTGTAATGCGTATTGTAAAACATTGCTATATGTATTTTTTTATGTTAGTTTCACAGATGTTTTCATTGGCTGGCCTGGACGTCCCCATGACGCCAGAGTTCTAGCAAATTCAGACCTTTACCAAATTGCTGAGGAAAGACAAGATGGCTGGCTGTTCCCTAGAGAGGTAAATATCGGTGTAATGTTGTATCATGTTTTTGTAATTGAAGCTTATATACTATTGTTTGCTATCAATATTGTATGAATTTACTGCCCCTTTTTATATATAGATGTACCACTTGCAAAATGCATTTTCACCATATAGTACCAAGTGTACTGCGTTATGTGACCAATATTTTAAACATGGCGACGTGAAACTGCATGTTTTTATTTACAGAAATCTATGTTTGTTGATGGTGTGGAGATAGCGGTACACATCATTGGGGATGCTGCTTACCCTTTGAGGCGCTGGCTGATGAAGGGGTTCACTCAGCAACCTCACCTGTCTCAGGAACAGATCCGTTTTACACATACCCTCAGCTCGGCTCGGATGGTGGCGGAAAATGCTTTTGGGCGCTTGAAAGGACGTTGGCGCTGTCTATTGAAGCGCAATGACATTGACACCAAGCTTGTGCCCCACGTGGTTGCTGCTTGCTGTATTTTACATAACATTTGCGAAATACAAAAAGAGCAATTTCTACCTGAGTGGAATGTGCAGGAATCTGAAATGCCAGTGCTGTCAGTGGACTCCAGTACTTTTGAAGGAGAGCGCACCAATACCTCTGCTGAACTTATTAGGACCACCCTCACTGCCAATTTGACCTCACTTGTTTGAATGTACCACACAAATGTAAAAGTAAAAAAAAAATGTTTATTTCACATATTGTATTTTGTTTTGTACATATTTCCTCATATGTCTTCACAAAAATATAAAATGACACAATACAAAAGTGCTTACTTGCATGTAGAAAAAAATAAATAAATATATACACAAGTAGTAAACAGAAGACACAAATGTGCCCAAACAGTAAGTGCAAATTTGCTTTTCACGTAATATGTGAAGCCAACGGCGTGTTTCCAGATCACACGTAACATACATGATAACAATTAACTGTTAAACATTTGTCCATAAAACATGATTATTACAATTGCCGATATTGTGGCATTTCTGGTTGTGGAGTGGTTTGGTTACCAGGTGGGTATTCTATGTTGGGGTTACCCATAGGTTGAGCATGTTGTATATTCTGTACCGGGTTTGGAGGGTTATTGTTGCCTAACATGGGTTGCCCCCGCTGGTACATAGGATAATGTCCGTCATAATAGTAAGGACTTGGAGGAGGTGCCTGCACCCGTGAGAGGAGTCTGTCCATGAATTCCATCATACAGTCACGATTTTCGCGTAACACGCGTTCCTGCATGTTCATGATTTGCATGAGGAAAGAGTCCTGGAGATCCCGCTCATTGTCCATGAAACACCGCAGTTGTGTATTCTCGTGTTCCCTCATGGTGCTGTCCATCTCCCGCAGTTGATCCATCATGACAGTTGTCATTGTTTTAGTTGCTTGCTTCATTTTGTTGGGCCTTTTGCGTTTTTTAGGAACGTTGTAAACTGTACGTAGAAAAAAACACAGTAAAACATACATTAGAATATATAATGTGGCAGAACAAAAAAGCAGTGTTGTAAGCTGATATGTGCTTGAGGCCTCCTCCCTCTTGCCCAGTAGTTTTGCACTGCAACATATGCGTGTTAATGTTTTAATACTTTGGAGTGTATTATATTTGTCTTTTGGGCTTTTTGTTTATATAGTTCTCTTTTTTAAGTTATGTAGATATATTGGTATTTGGTTTGCATTTATGTTGATATACTTCTTTTTTTGCCAGTTATGTTCAAATATATATATATTTTTTTTTAAAGTTATGTACGGTAGATATATTTATTGGTATTTGGCTTGCATTTCTGTTGATATAGTTCTCTGTTTTTGGCAGTTATGTTTATACAGTTATTTTTTTTTTTGCCAATTATGTAGATATATTGGTATGTATATATAGTTGGTTATTATGTGAGATTATTAAAGATACTTACTGTTGGAGCGTAAACTGGGACCTGGCGTAGACTTTGACACCGGCACTGGTTCTGGCTGCGTTTCTTGCGAAGTATCTGTAACGACTTGCGCAGCAGGGAATGGCTGTGAATCGTTCAGTTCGTCCCAAGAAATGTTGGTGTCATCTGTTGTGGCAGAGCACTCCAGTTCTGGGGTGTCTTCAATAGAATCTTCTATTATTACCGTTGCGGCCTCGCTTGTCTGTGTGCTCCTTGGTCGTGTTGGTATAGCCGCATCCACATTGCTAGAAGATGACAGTGCAATTGGATTTGTCAGAGGAGAATGTCCAAAGACCATATTGCACTGGTCATAAAAGGGCCAGTCCATTCTTTCAGCGCCACTTTTGCGCCTGTTGTGGTCATGGACTTTAGTATACTGCTTCCTCAGGGACTTCAATTTGTTCAGGACTTGTTGCTGTGTCCTCTTTATGCCACGTTGTGCGAGTATTTTGGCGATGTTGTAGTACACTGTGGCATCCTTCACAGTCCCAGTCACTTGCCTTCTAATTTCTTCCTCCCCTCTGACATTCAGCAGCTCACGCACCTCTTCCTCCATCCAGTGTGTCATAATTGCTGTTAATACACACTTTTTCAGTGAAATAAAAGCAATTTTCTCCAACAAACTCCGATTCTGCTTCAGCTTGATCTGCACTCCACCATTTCTCCTAAACTCCTTCTCGAATCTTCCACGGGCTCCCACCAATGACATCATCCACCAGAGACAGGCAGACAGCCAATCAGCTTGTTTTCTGTGCAACCCGGGTTGAAAAATCCGGGTTGCACCATTCATAGTGCAGGCAACCCGGGCCCGGCCCGGGAATTACCCCTCGATAAATCCCGGGTTGAAGACCCGGGTTTTTAGACCCGGGATTTTTGACTTGTACCATTCATACTGCACCAAG